>NC_007091.3:630920-685920 GCF_000004695.1 Dictyostelium discoideum AX4
TATGGTAATTGAACCTAGTTCGACCACTGGTGAAATTTGTGAAAAATTTGCCAAAAAATTATTTTTAGAAGATTCAGAAGTTGTACAATTCAGTTTATTTATTTTTGAAGGTGGTGGTAAGTTTAATTATTTAATTATTTATTTTTTTTTATTTTTTTTATTTTTTTTTTTTTTTTTTTTTTTTGATACTGATAAAACAGATATTAATAAAAAAAATAAAAAACTTTTTTTAGTTAGACATCAATTAAAAAATACAGATTTTCCATTTGATTATTTAATAAAATATGAAAAAAAAGATTATAAATTTTTCTTTTTAAATCCAAATGGTGAATTCATTAGTTTTGATAAAGATAAACAAGTAAAGAAATCACAATCAGCATCAACAAGTGGATCAGCACCACCTAAAAAAGAACCACCCAAACCACAAGAATTACAACAAAAACAACATATATCCAAAGGTAAATCTGGTTGGTTATTAAGAAAAAGACCGGGCAGATATGATAAATTGTATTCAGTTAGTAAAGCCGATAAATATTTAAGACTTTATGAGAATGAAGATACAGATAATGATCCACTTTATGAATTATCATTAGAGAACTCAATCATTGAATTAAAACAAGATCTTCATCTTCAATTAACATTAGGTAATTCTGAAAGATATATATTCACACATGAATCTGAATCAGAGATAGTATCATGGGCACAAGAATTACAAGCAACAATGAATTATACACCAGGTAGCAGCAGCAGTGGATCTAAAACCAATATTATTAAAAATTCATCACCAATGGGTGGTATGCTAATGGGGGGAGGTGGTGGTGGTGGTGGATATATTCCAAGTACAAAGGATTTAGGTGTAAAATTACAATCAAAAGCAGAGAATACTACAACATTAGTATCAACATTAATTCAATGGGTTAATCATATATTGGAAGGCAAAGGAATAAAGGTGGAAGAAACAGAGGTTTTAAGTGCATTTAGTGATGGTATTGTATTTATAAATTTAATCGAAGATTTATTTAATCAAACCATTTCATATCGTAAAGGTAAATCAGTGTACGAAATGCAAAGTAATATCGATAAATGTTTGGATGTATTGAAAACAAAATGTGGTTGTGACTATGGTAAAATCTTGTCATCGGATGTATCCGAGTGTAAAGTTGCCAAAATTATCGTACGTATTCTTTGGTCAATGTTTGTTGGCTATTTCTGTAATTGTGAAGGCAAAGAATTTAACATGCGTGATAAATTGATTTCATGGTGTTCCACTATCGTTTTACAAGAATCATCTAAACAAATCATTGTAGAGTCACCATCATCATTGCGTAATCCAATGGTATTCGCTGTGTTGGTTAATAAATTTGCCGGCTCAACAACATTGGATTTCAATGCATTGCAAAAGATTAAATCAAAACAAGATCAAGCTCAACAAATTATTGAAGCCGCTTTTAATTACCTATCGATTCCAATGGTTGTAGATAGTTCATTTTGGAATGATGATCAATTGGATGAGAAATCCTTCTTAATTTATCTTTCATTCTATTACATCTATTTATCAGGTCAAGAAGAAGAGAAATCTAAATTCCTTCAATCTTGTATCAATCCAAGACCATCGGTTGAACCTGAACAAACAATTAGTATTCGTGATAAACAATTAAAATTAATGAGAGAGAAAAAAGAAGAAGAAGATAGATTAAAAAAAGAAAAAGAAGAAAAAGAAAAAGAAGAAAAAGAAAAATTAGAAAAAGAATCATCTGCTGCTGCTGCTGCTACTTCTTCAATTGCATCAACTGCTAATAGTAATAGTACTGAACCACCAAAACCAACCACTGTTCCTTTAAAAAAAACAATTTCAAAATTACCACCAAGAAAATTACCACCAACTGTTTCATCTCCAACAACAACAACAACAACTACTGTACCAACTACTGTACCAACTACTGTAACAACAACAACAACAACAACCTCACCAACAACATCACCAACATTAACACCAAAACAACCAATTGGAACAACAATCAAAAAACCAGCAACTGCACCATTAAAATTGAAACCAGTTGCAAAACCTTTACCACAACCAACACCATCATCATCAACATCAACTACAACAACACCAACAACAACACCATCATCACCAAAACCAACACCAGTACCAAGAACGCCACAATTAGAAAAAGAAAAACAAGATAGACTTGAAAAAGCTAGACTTGAAAAAGAAAAAGCTGAAAAGGAGGAACAAGAATTTTTAAAACAACAACAAGAAGAAGAAGAAGAAGAACAAAGATTATTATTAGAACAACAAAAACAACAACAAGAGGGACAAGAAAGATTAAGAAAAGAAGAAGAAGAACAACAACAACAAAGAGAATTAGAAGAAAAACAAAGACAAATTGATGAGGAAGAAGCAGAAGAAGAAGCAAGAATTAGAGAATTAGAAGAAGAAGCTAGAAAATCTAAAGAAAGATTAGAAAAAGCTAGATTAGATAAACTTGCTAAAGCTCAAAAAGAAAGAGAAGATAAAGAAAGAGAAGAAAAAGAGAAAAAAGAAAAAGAAGAAAGAGAGAGAAAAGAAAGAAAGCATGATGAAAACGATATGGATACATTTAAATTATTAGAGGATATCGTATCATCTTCATCTTCACCAACTATAACACCACCACAATCACTTCATTCATCACAAATAATTAGAACTACAATCGAAGAGGATGATCAAACAAATTCAGAATTGGAAATGTTCCAAAATGAATATAATAGATTACAAGATGAAGAAGAACATATTAATAGTTTCCTTAAATTAGGTAGTAGTGGTAGTAATAACAGTAATAATAATAATAATAACAATAATAATAAATCTGGTGCATCATCAGTAACAGAATCAGTAACAACAAATAAACATAAATCAATTGATATTCTTTCTGATAATTCATCAGTTTTATCATCATTAGATGATATTATTAATAGTATTGATAAGAAAACATCTGCAACAACAAGTGATAGTTTTAATCTTTCAACAAGTTCAACTTCACTTTCATTTTTACCAAGTTCACCAGATTTATCTACTAATAGTACATTTACTACTAATAACAATAATGATGATGAAACTAAAGCAAGATCATTAACTTCAAAAGCTAGAAAACCATTACCAACTTTAACTAAAGAACAACAAAGTATAATTGATAAACAAACTGGTTTAGTTAGTAAACAATCAACAAATAATGAATCAAATGAACAACAACAACAACAACAACAACAACAACAATTACAACAACAACAATCATCTCAAAATTCTACAACATCAATTTCAACTGTAAACCCATCAAATTTATCGATAAATAATGAAGAAAAAGAAAAAGAATCAGAACCACATAAACCACCACCAAAAAATACACAAGGTAGAGTTGTGGTTAGAATTTGTTTAGAAGGTTTTGGTGATGTTTTATTTTGTAGTTTTGCAATTGGTTATGATACTTTATGTGGAACAGTTAGAGATATGGTAATCAAAAAGATGAAAGTGTCATCCACTGAAGAATTCGAATACTCATTACACATCGTAAGAGATGGTTTAGAGAGAGTTTTGGATGATGATGAAATTTTATTAGAAGCTGAAGATAAAATCGATAGATTTGTTTTCAAAAAGAATGATATCGATCGTAGATTATTAATTTCAAATCATAGACCTGTGTCATCAAAATAAAAATAATGAAAATATAATAAATAAAATAAATAAAACAAAACTGATGAAATATTAAAATAAAAAAATAATAATTGGTATTAAAATAATAACAATATCAAAAATAAATAAATAAATAAATAAACAAACAAACAAACAAAATAAGTAAAAATAAAAATATTATTGCTATCCTATTTGTAGTTTTCTTTCTTTCTTTCTTTCTTTCTTTTTTTAATTACATTTAAAAGTTAACTTTTATTATATTGATTACATTATTCTTCTTTCTTTTTAAATTGTTCTTTTTGTTTTTGTTTTTGTTTTTTGTTTTTCTATTTATAGTTCTTTTTTTTTTTTTTTTTTTTTTTTTTAAACCTCATGATTATGGGGAATCACTTTACTTTTCCTAAAATCATAAATAAAATACATGAAAAATAATGAAACGGCTTGAATAACGCTATTTACATATATTAAATATGTCAAAGTTGAAATAGGTGGTATAATTAAACACACTGAATTTATATATAAATAATGAATTGATTAAAATGTATTCTTTTATATTAAATTATTATTATTATTATTATTTTTAATATACATACTTAAAACACCAGCAATTCCTCCAATAAAATTTAAATATTGTGAAGGTAATGATACTCCTGTTGTTGATTTCGATTGGTAACATAAAATTACTTGTGGTAAATGACTTAATAATTGAGTAATCGGTTTAAATGAATTTGTAATAACTAAAATAACAATAACAATAACAATAATAATAATAACAATAATAATAATAATAATAATAATAATAATAATAATAATAATAATAATAATAATAATAATAATAATAATAATAATAATAATAGTAATAATGAAACTTTAATATAATTGTCTCTCTTTTTTATATCTCTATCTATATATTTATCTTTTTTTTTTTTTTTTTTTTTTTTTTTTTTATATTTATTTTTAAATATTTAAGTCAACTTACACATTGTATTTGGATATTGTAAACCAATTAAAAAAGGTATTATTGGGAAACCAATCCAAGGTAAATATTTTGTTGCACCTTTGATGGTATCATAGATTGAAAATTGAAACATGAAAATTGTATGTTGAAATACATTTATTAAACCATAAAATACGATTGGCATTGATTCACCAGTTAACCAACTATTTACAAAAAGGAATGATGCACCAACTAATTTTATGATTATACCTGATGATGAAAATCCCTGTACTGATTTCCTTTTAAAATTTAAATACATCTGTGGTAAATATTGTATTCCAAATAATATACTTGAAAGTATACCAAGTATATAATATAATAATTCAAGTTTATATGATATCTCTACATTTTGATCCATTATTTTTAAAATTTGATTTATTTATTTATTTATTCGTGTATGTGTGTATGTGTGTATGTGTGTATGTGTTTATGTTTATATACTATGTGTATATGTGAATGTATTTATAGTATGTATATTTGTATGTAAAAAAGAATAAAAAAAAAAAAAATATATATATAAATATATATAAATATATTTTCGTATATGTATTATTTTAAAAGTTTTTTTTTATTTTTTTTTTTAATCTATTATTTATTTATGCAAAACATGATATTATTTATATTTGTTATTTTAAAAAGTTTTTTTTTTATTACTATTGGAAGAGAGTTTTGTGTAGGTGCATAATCACATTAATTTTTAGAGTGAAAAATTGAATGTGTGTGAAAAAAAAAAGATAAAAAAAAAAAAGAAAAAACTTTTTTTTAATTTGACAGAAGTGATATTTTTTTATTTTAGACGTTGCAACTATGATTTTTTTTATTTTTTTGGAAGATGAAAATAATAATTTTTATTTTATTTTTTTTAAAATAGTATTTCGATCTATTTATATCCTTTTTTTTTTTTTTTTTTTTTTTTTTTTTTTTTTTATTATAAATTTTATTGTTTTTATTGTTTTTATTATTTTTATTGTTTTTATTTTTTTTTTTTTTTCATTAATCTTTATTTAAATGAGAAGATAAATCAGAAGAAGAAGTGAAAGGAGAGAATAAAGAAGAAGTTGAATTAAATTGTAATGGATTAATTGTGGTACCCATAGTAGCTTGAGCGATTTGAGTATAGTTATTTATATTTGTAAGTTTTTCCCATTCTGGTATTAATTGTGAACGTTTGAATTGTGAAGGAGCATTTAAATAGGATTCTAAAGTGATTTTACTATGAACATGTTCTAAAGCATTGGCAAGTATTGAACCACCTAACCAAGAGAGATAATTATTTTCAAATGGATGATTTATAAACTGAAAATGACCAATTAAACCAAATAATTCATTTCTATAGATTGAATTCTCATTCATTTTTAATTGTCTATGTAATTCTAAAACTAATCTCTTTTTAAAACCAGCCAACATAGTTGTACCACCTAATAATAAAATATTATGTGATAATGGTTTCCTTTGATCATGTTCACATTTTAATAATGTATTTAAAATTGTTGTTGCAATATTACCTTCTTCTAAATTTTCATCATCATCCTCTTTATTATTATTATTATTATCATTATTATTTACATCTTTATATAAAACATCAACTAAACCTTTTCTAATATTATTACCATCAATTAATATTGAATATTCTTTTGAAATTCTATAATTTATATTATTAATTTCAATATTGTTATTATTTTTATTTTTAAAACTACAAAAACAACATCTTGTAATTATATCTTCTAATAGTTGAATTGAATTTAAGATTTTATCATTTAAAAGTTGATTACAAATCATTGAATCAGTGATTGATTGATTATTTTGATTATCTATGATTATACCATTGGTAATATTTGATTGTAAGTATTGTTTCAATTGATTGATTAATGATTCTGATCCTAATGATATTGATTTATATGCTTTTAGAATGCCAACACCTTCATAGATTGGTAATACTCTTGTCTCTGAGAAACCACTATCAATTAATAATGCCGTAGTTCTTAATGTTGGTATTAAACTTGCTGTTGGATTTATAAATACAATTAATGGTACTCTATATTGTTCAAATAAAACTGATACCATACTCTCTCTAAATAATCTTGGTAAAAATATATTTTCAACTATAATTATTTTTCTTTCGTCTGATTTACATAATAAATAACTATTTATTAAATATTATAATTAAAATAAATTAATATGTTAAAAATAATTATTAAATAAAATAATAAAATAAATTATTAAATAAATAAATAAACGAAAAATAAATAAAAAAAAAATAAAAAATAATAATAACAATAATAATAATAATAATAATAATAATAATAATAATAATAATAATAATAATAATAATAATAATAATAATAATAATAATAATAATAATAATAATAATAATAATAATAATTTCTAATAAACTTACTTACTTTAAAAATATAGTTTTAAAAAATATAAATAAAGATTCTTTTAATTGAGATTGTGTTGGTAATTTTGTAGGTATTTGATTTGTTGTAGTTATTGTTTCATTATCTGATGTAATTTCTTTTTTAAAATTATCAAATGATGCACCACCTGATAAATAGCTTGAAATATTTAATGGTAATAGATTGGTTGGAATAATAAATCTTGGTGAGCTTTCTGGTGAATATCCACATTTTGTATATCTACCACCTATCTCTAAAACAATTGATGATTTACTATCCATTTTTTAAAATGATTTTTATATTCTGAAAAAAAAAAAAAAAATCAAATTTTTGTTTTTTTTTTTTTTTTTTTTTTTTTTTTGAACTTATAAAAAAAAAAAAAAATAAAAAAAAATTTTAAATAATAGTTTTTATTTTTTCCCCTTCTCTTTAAGAAAAAAATATAAAAAATACAAATTTAATCTGTTTTTTTTTTTTAGGTTTTATAAAAATATGATTTTCTTTTTGGGTTTTTTTTTTTTTTTTTTTCTAAATTTTAATGTTTTATCAATAAAAAAAAAATAAAATAAAATAAAAAAAATTGGAAAATAAAAAATCCACTATGTTCACACAAACTAATTTTTTAATTTTATAAATAGATTTTTTTTATTTTTTTTATTTTTTTTTATTGTGGTGGCATATAAATTTTATCATTTCCAATTGGAAATTCTTGATCATCAGGTAAATTAGAGAAATAATGATTAATGTATTCATCAGAAACATCTTCTAAAGTTTGAGGATCCCATTTTGGATTTTGATCTTTATCAATGATAACTGATCTAACACCTTCAATGAATTCATTATTTGATAATGATCTAATTGCTAATCTAAATTCCATAAAGAAACATTCCTCTAATGATTTCAAAGCTCCATCTTTGATTTGACGAAAAGCAATCTTTACAGAGGTTGGTGATTTCTTTCTAATTAATGAAATGATATCATTTGACCATTGTGTATTTGTTCTAGATAGTTCATTCATAATTTCTTCTATTGAATTAAAACGATTTGAGAAACATTTAACAATTTGATCCCAATCCTTTAATAATGGTGCTGGTGTTGGTGGTACACTTGCATACTCATTAATTATAGATTCTATTAAATTAATATCTTGATGATGTACCAATGATTTCAATTTAATCTCTAATTCATTCAATTTCGATGAATGAACATAATGTGTTGCAACTCCAAATTCAATACAATCTGCACCTGTTAATGATTTACCTGTAATTGCAATATAATTTGCAATTGCATCTTTTTTTAATCTACTTAAAAAATAACTTGCTCCAACATCTGGGAATAATCCAATTGCTTTATTTTTTAAATAAATTAATATACGATATATAAATTTAATTTATAGTTTTTTTTTTAAAAATAATAATAATAATAATAATAATAATAATAATAATAATAATAATAATAATAATACATACAAACTTCTGGCATTGCCCAAGTTGTTTTTTCAGTTACAACTCTAATTGGTGAATGAATTGAAATACCTAAACCACCACCCATAGAAATACCATCCCAAATTGCAATTCTTGGTTTATTTACAGTTGCAGCGGTATAATCCAAGTTGTACTCTTTTGAAAAGAAATAACGTGGGAATAATAAACCGATGGCACGAGTTTGTTGTGAGAGTTCTTTAATGTCACCACCTGCACAATAGGCTCTACCATTGCCTTTGATAATCATTAATGATAACTTTGGATTATCTCTATAGGATTGAAATACTTTATTTAAGTTTACAAATAAATTGGTATTTAATACATTCAATGATTTTGGTCTATTCAATGTCAATGTAAGCGTTTGATTTTCAATTGATGTTAAATGAAATGGTTCTTTCTTATTTAATTCCTCTTGTTGTGCTTGATATTCAAAAAGTTTCTTTAAATCTGCATTTGTTGGTTTAAATGAATCTTTACTTTTATCTTGTTGTGCTTTACTATAAGTCATAGATGAATTTGTTGTGGATGATAAACTTCCAACTATATGATTTCCAATTGTATTTATTCTTTTAATTGTTTTTTCCATTATTTTTTTAAAAAAAAAAAAAAAAAAAAAAATTTATATATTTATTTAATTTATTTAATTTATTTATTTATTTTTATATTACAAATAATACAAAAACACTTAATATTGAGTAATAAGTGTGTTAAATAAAAAGATTTAATTTTTTTTTTTTTTTTTTAAATTTTTTAATTTTTTTAATTTTTTAATTTTTTTAATTATTTTTTTTCATTTTTTTTTTTTTTTTTTCAAAAAAGCGCAATCAATTGCTTTAAAAAGAAATTTATTATTTTTTTATTTTAATTTTTTTAATTTTTTATTTAACAAATTAAATAATAATAATAAAGACATAAATATAGAAAATAATAATTTTTTATACATTTTTTATTTTATTTAATTTCTTTTTTTTTTTATTTTTTTTTTTTTTAAAAAATATTTTTTATATGATAAAAAGAAATGATAATGATAATGGCTCAATTAAATCAATATCATCTAAACCAAAATTCTTAAAAGAAAATGAATTAGAAGTAGAAGACAAATTAACCATTTTTTACCCAAAAACACCACGTCGTGGTAAAGTTAAAATCTCTTGTGATAGTCAATATTTCTCATTTCAAGATTTAATTCGAATTTATCCAAAATCAGATTTAAAAAATAATAACTATGTTTATTACAATCCTATTAAAAATAATAATAATAATAATAATAATAATAATAATAATAATAATAATAAAAATAATAATAATAATAATAATAATAATAATAATAATAATAATAATAATAATAATAATAATAATAATAATAATAATAATAATAATAATAATAATAATAATAATAATAATAATAATAATAATAATAATAATAATAATAATAATAATAATAATAATAATAATAATAATAATAATAATAATAATAATAATAATAATAATAGTAATAATGAAGAAAGTGATATAGTATCAAATTGCATTGATAAATTGAAAGGAGAATTATCATCTTCATCATCATTAAATGAATTACCAAAACCATCAGATATCTTTAATTAAAGTTGATTTAAAAGTTTAAATGGCGATGTAGATTATAAGGAATTAGTTAAAAAGCATATTCAAGAACAATGCAAAGATTAATCATTTATTTTAGTCTAAAATATATTCTAATAAAAGTATATTTTACAAATATATAGAATTTTAAAGTATTTTCCTTTTTTTCTTTTTTTTTTTTTGGTTTTTTTTTATCGGACCAACTTTTCCATTATTTTGGTTTTTTTTTTATTAGAAACAATTTTTCCATTTTTTTTTTTTTTAAAAGAAAAGAAAAAAAAAAAAAAAAAAATAGAAAAAAAAAAAAAATAGAAATAAAAAAAAAAATAAAGGTATTCTTTTTTTTTTTTCCAAGAGTTAATCCGGTAGTCAATATGAAAGAAATATTTAAAAAATTTAAAGATATAAAAGAGAGAGAAAAAATAGAAGAAATAAAATTTAAAAATGGAGAAAAGAAGGATACCAATAATTCATCATCTATTGAAGAACTATATGAATATATAAGTGATTTACATAAAAAACAAGAAGAATATCAAATTGATCAATCATTAAACCAATTAGCAAATGAATATAAAAAATCATTACTTTGTGATATTATAAATAATACCAATAACAATAATAATACCAATAATAATAATAATAATAATAATAATAATAATAATAATAATAATAATAATAGAGAATTATCAGGAGTATTTGAAAATTTATCAATAATAAAATATTTAATTTCAAATAAAAATAAAAATCAAAGTAGAGTATCAACATCTCATCTAAATTTAATAGTTCAAATACTAGGTAAATCATATGGTCATTTTTATTTAGTTTCAGATTTTTCATTCAAGTACTTATTGGAATGTAGCTTTCAATATGGGTTGGATGTAAAGATTTATATGGTTTTTAAAATTAATTCGATAAAGATAATGGAAAATGAAATAGTTATTGATGACTTCAAATTTTTAGATCAACCAAATAAACAAATTGGTACAAATATAATCAATCATCCATTTTATCATAGTTTTGTTGATTACCATAGAAACCTTTTTGAAGATGATGAAATCATTGAAGAGATATCACCCTATTCAAGACCAAATTCATTAAAGAGGAAATTTAATGAAATTAAAAATTCAATTAATAATAAAAGTTTTATTGTTGGTACTATTGGTAATAGTTTGGAAATAACTAATTTCAATGATAATCATTCAGAAGTTAAACCATTTAATTGTTTTTTAAATTCAATTTTAGATAAAGAGAAATTAAAATTAGAAAAGAAGAATTTAAATTATAAAATTTCAAAATATTTATTTAAACAATATAAATCGACATCATCATCATCATCATTATCATTGTCATCATCATCATCATCATCATCATCATCATCATCATCATCATCATCATCATCATCATCATCATCATCATCATCATCATCATCATCATCATCATCATCATCATCAATTAATAGTGATCAAATTATTTATTTAAAAAGAAAATCAATGGATTTATTTATTAATTTAATTGAATTAGAATTTATTAGAAAAAAATTTAAAAATTCATTAATAATTAATATTATTGATATTTTTATAATGACCCTAACATTAATTTGTGATTTTAAATTGGTTGGAATTATTCATTCAGATTTTAAAGAATTTTGTGAATTAAATAAAAGTAATGAATTAATTTGGTTAAATGAAAATGTTTTAACTAATACCCTTTATATAATTAATCGTAATATATCAATGGAGAAATTAAAAGATTTACAATTTAATTATTTATTTAATAAAAACAATTTAAATTTTTTTAAAATGGATAAAGAATTAATTAAAATTTATTCAGAACCAGTATCATTTCATAAAACAATTTTAAAAGATGAATTATTTTGTAAAAGTGATTTATTTAAATTGGACTATAAAGAATTAAATTTTGTAGATTCAATTAATTTAACATCTACAGGTTTTATAACAACTACAACAACTTTCAATAGAAATTTTGATAATAATAATAATAATGATAACAATAATAATAATAATGATATTGATAATAATGATAATAATGATAATGGTAGTTATTCAATTACACCATCATTATCATTATTTAAAAAATGTTTTTCACTCTATTCTAATGGATTATTTGATACAGATTTCAATTGGAATGGTACATTTGAAGGTGGTGAAAATGTTAAAATTGTTGTATCTGGTCTTGGAATTTTAAATTGTTTAAGAGCTTTACCAAATAAATCAAATCAATATTATATTAATTCAATTCAAATTAAAAGATTATTATATAAAACTAAATTACCTATAATTATAGTTAATAAAATAATGCAAATGGTTGAAAATCAAGATTATCAATTTAATTCTTTAAAAGATACAAAATTTGATATTCAATTGTTTATAATTATCAAAGATAGTGATCATGATGATGATGATGGTGTTGAAACAAATGAATCATTAGATTTGAATGGTAAAAAAATGATTAAACAAATTATTGATCAATTGAATACAAATTATTTTAAATTTAAAAAAAGTCAAAAAAAAGAAAAAGAAAAAGAAGAATTACAAATAAAATTTTCATTAAATTCAAATTCAATAACATTAATATTTGACGAAAATGATATTTTCATACCAAAAATTCAAATTATATTTAAAATTGGTAGATCAATGGAAGAAATAATTTCATTTTTAAATTTAGATTGTATTCGTTCAGTTTATGATGGTGAAAATGTTTATACTCTTCCACAAACTATTAACTCACTAAATAGATTAATTAATTATATACCAGAATTAAACAATCGAAATGATTCTTATGATCAATCAAAATGTACATACTATGGAATTAGTAATGAAAATAGAGGATATTTTAGAAATATCACTTATAACTATAACCCAAAATACCCACCCTTTGAACTCTATGACAATAAAACAAATGAAATACATGAACATTATTTTGACCAAAATGATGACAATGTCCAAGAATATAATGATATCTTAACCTGTTTTTCAAATTTTAAATTATTTAGAAACAATTTCAAAAGTTCATTTCATCATATTGGTTTAAAATTTTTAAATGAAATGGATAATGAATACCAAAATGATATTTTTCAAACAAATACATTCAAAAGATATGGTGGTATAATATTTGAAAAAAAAAAAAAAAATTTATAAAATAAATTATATCATTATTATCATTATTTTCATTATTTATTATTCTTTTTTTATTTAAAATTAATTTAAAGAAAATGGTATCATAATATTAATTTTCTTTTTATCAAATAATGAATTTGAAATTGATTGTTCTAAATTTGATTTTAATATTTTTGTTTCTTTATTGAATTGGTCAATTTTATTTCTTGATTGACCTAATGTTAAATTTAAATCTTCAATTTTTTGATCACTCTCTATAATTAATTGTGTATATTTAGCAATGTTTTGTTGTTTTTGAGTGAATTGTAAAACTAAACGATCAACAAATTTTTTACTTGATTTAATCTCTAAAATTTGTCTAACTCTAGTATTGGATAGTTTAATCAATATATCACTAATACTCTTTAAATATTCTTTACATTGTGATGTTGATATATCAGTTGATTCATCATTTAATTGATCAATTCCAAACATTGAATTTGATTTCTCCATTTCAAAACATCTATTATTTAAAAAAATTTCTAACTATTTTATTAATACATAAAAAAAAAAATAAAAAAAGATATTAATAATTTTATATATAATTTAAATTTTTTTTTATATATATATATAAAAACATACTTCAAATAATTCATCTAAAAATTGATTCCTTAAAGGTCTAAATTCTAAAATTGTTTCATTTGGGTTAATTGGTTCATCAAATCTATCTTGTTGTTTTTGTTCTTGTTTTTGTTCTTGTTCTTGTTGTTTATCTTTTTCTTCAATTTCAATATTGGGTATAGATTTAAAATTATTATTATCACTTTTACTATTATCATTACCAACATCACCACCACTTTCTACTAATTCAATTGTTGTAGTAATCGAAGAGCCATCAACCATTTCAATTGTATCCATTGAAAAATCATCCCATTCAATATTTTGAGAGTCCAAATCTACTTCACTATCTTCCCAAACTATAACTGGTTGTTCTCCTATTGGTACTACATCCTCTGTAATACACCAATCAATCTCTAAATTTGGTTGATTTTCACTATTTAAATTATTATTATTATTATTATTATTATTATTATTATTATTATTATTATTATTATTATTATTATTATTATTATTATTATTATTATTATTTTCATTATTTTCATTATTTTTATTATTATTATTATCATCTTTAATATTATTATAATTATCTTTAATTTGATCATTTAATTTTATTTTTTGTGGATTTAATATTATTTCTCTTTCTTTCATTGTAACATTACCATGTTTAATTAAAAATAAGAGTAATGGTAATGGTTCTTTACAAGTATCATCCAATTCCTATATTTAGAATATTATATTATTAATACTATTTTCATTAAGATCATAATGATTTTTAAATTGTTGGTTTAGTATTTAAAAAGATTGACTTACAACTTTTGTTAATCTTAAAAAATTGTTATAAAATTCTATTGAATTTGAAACTGATTTATTTGAAGATAGTGAATCAACAACCTCATTAAATAAAGGAGTTAATTGTAATGGTAATTCAATGATTTCTTCACGAATTTTGTCACCTTTTATACCTAAATCATTACACGCTTTTTTAAATGTTGATAATGCCGTTGTTTTATTCTTTAAATATGGTTTTTTTTGATCCTCTTCAATTGTTTTAATTGATTTTTCAATTGTTTTCCTTAAATTTGGTCTTGAATTATATAATTGATATTAAATTAATATTTAATAATATTGGTTTTTTTTTTTTTTTTTTTTTTTATCTATAGATATACATACATTTCATAATTTAAATTATGTGATAAGATTTGACAAGATTCACCAATATGATAATTATCTTTTTCATAAGCTTTAATAACTTCAAACCATTTTTGTGTATTTACATTTGAATAAGCACCGAATAATGTAGTTGCATTACCACCAGGTGCACCTTCAAACTCTTTAAATATCCTTTGACAATCATAATAACTATATTCCTCTTTAGTTACCATCACATTGAAATTAATAAAAATAATAATAATAATAATAATAATAATAATAATAATAATGATAATTAATATTTACTCTTTTCAATTGAAGTGACTTCACATGCATTGTCAATTAATTTTAATATGTTTGATTGTGACCTTTTCCAATGTTGCTGTATCTTTTTTCTATCTGTTAACCATTCTAATAATTTATTACCTGGAACATCAATAATCTCTTGATCATTTCCAACATTTAAAGTTTTAGTTTTAATTCTTGTTGTCATTATTTTTATATTATTCTAAATAAAAAGAAAATTTTTTAATTGAAGTGAAAAATTTTAAAAAAAATTAATTTAAAAAAAAAAAAAAAAAAAAAAAAAATTATAATTTAATTAATTATTATTAATTTAATTGTTTGCTATCTGCAAATATATTTTACAAAATAATTTATTTTTTTAAATTGATATTAGATGTGATTCAATCTTTTTTTTTTGTAGTTTTATTTTATTTTTTTTTTTTTTTGTTTTAATATTTTTGTTGAGTTGGATTTCGATTTGATAATTTCTATTATTTGATGTTTGATTACTATTGTTCATTAAATGGATGGTGATTATTGTCCATCAATTGTATTTGTTTTGGAAATATTTTGTATTTATTTATTGGGTCCAAATCATTTCCCTGGTTTAAAAGTCAATTTATCAGTTTCTAGTGTATTTTATTTACTCTAATTGCTCAATTCTCTTTTATCAAAAAGAATTTTCAACAAAAACAATAACAAAAACAATAACAATAATATATAATAATAATATATAATAATAATAATAATAATAATAATAATAATAGTAATAATAATTCAACTCAAACAGATAAAAAAAAAAAAGCAAATGGATGAAAATCAAATTAATGATAATGAAAAGAAAATAGACAATCTTATTAAAACTACCAATAATAATCCAATAATAATAAAATAAAAGGTTGATCGATTTGTATTATTGAATCTCTTTTTTTCTTTTCTTTTTTTTACTTTATTTTTTATATATCTTGTATTTTTTATTATTAATATTTATTCGTTTACATTATTTAGTGAGTTTCAGTTGGTTTGAGGGTTTCAAAATATGCTTTATAATCAATTTCTTGATTTGAATAATATTTTGGAATATCCAATTCTATTAAAATAATTATTAATATTGTTATTTTGGGTTAGTAAAACAAGTAATGATGATTATGATGATGATGATGATTATGATTATGATTATGATTATGATTATGATTATGATTATGATTATGATTATGATTATGATTATGATTATGATTATGATTATGATAATGGTGGTGGTGATAATGATGGTAGTTATTATAAATTATTATCAATTTACTTTCTCCTTTTAATGGGATAACTTGATGTGGACCAACAACTCTAACTTTGCCTTGTCTAAATAAAGAAACTTTTTGAACTGGATCCATTGAGAAACCGTTTTCTCTTAAAATTCTGTGAAATTGTGGTGATTTTTCGTATCTTATCTCACCTTTATCAGTGCTACCATAAAATCTAAGATATGTTTGTGTTGATCTATATAAAATATAGTGATTATTGATATTAATATTAAAATAAAATATTGTATGGAAATATATGTAAAATTCTAAATTCCCACATTCATATGATCACTTTGGTATATCCATTGCATGAATCGGGGTTTTTTTTTTTTTTTTTTTTTTTTTTTTTAAAAAAAAAATTATTATTTGATACATTACTTATATGTAGTGGCATCATTCACATATTTTCTATTTTCTGGTGTTGGTATTTTATCTAAATGTTCTCTGATATTTTCAATGACTGGTTCACCACGTACAGTTTGCATTTTTTTTTTTTTTTATTATATGTTAATTATATGATTATGAAAATGAAAAAAAAAAATTGAAAAAATTGAAAAAATAAAAATCAAAAAAAATTAAAAAAAAAAATAAAAAAAAAAAAATAAAAATTATATTTTTTTTTAAAATTTTTTGTTTGACAAATGAAAACTTTTGCTGCATATGGAAGAAAATAATAATAATAAAAGTAATAATAATAATAATAATAATAATAATAATAATAATAATAATAATAATAATAATAATAATAATAATAATAATAATTGGCCAAGTGTTCAAAGTATAGAGGATAGAATTAATAATGATATAGAATCATTGAAAAGAGAGAATATTGTTGAAGATTTAAAAATATCAATTAGGTATATAATCTATACACTAATTACCTTACCAGAAAATAATCAAACATTATATGAAAGTAGTTTTGGTGTTTCAAGGTTATGTATGTCAATTGAGAAATTATTAAGTAATAATTTCATTGAAACATATATATCACCCACCCTATGGAGTATAATAACAATCATTCAAAATGAATACCAAATAATAGATAATAGTGATTTTCAAAACATTTTACATCATTCACCATTAATTTTAACAGATTTGGGTAGATCAAGATCATATATTAGACATTTACTAAATAAAAAAATGACTTCAACATTTTTTACTAAACATAATCAATTGTTATTACAAGAAAATTCAAAATTATTGTATGTATTTTTTTTTTTTTTTTTTTCTTTTATTAATTTTATTAAAAAGTTACTTACTTTTAAACTTTTTTTTTTTTTTTTAGAAAATTTTATAAATCCAACTCTGTAGTGTTAGACCCAAAATCAATGTCAGTAGTACTAGATATTTTAAAAAAAGTGGATGATAATAAATTTTCAATAATTGTTCATTCTTCAAGTTTTGATACTCTAATAGATCATAGTTATTTTAGTAGTGATAAAATTCATAATAATAGCAATAATAATAATAACAATAATAATAATTATGATAATGATGATGATGATGATGATAGTGATAATATGATTGAAACCAATATGAATGATACGAATGATATTAATGAATTAACTGACATTAATGAAATTATAAATAATAGAAATAAAACTAATCATCCATCGTCAACAAAAATCAATAATGATGATGATGATAATAATAATAATTTTAATGATCACAATTTAATTATTTCACAGTTTGAATCACCGCCAGAATCTGATGATCTTGATAATAATAATATTAGAATTAATAATAAAATTTTAGAAAAATTAAATAAATTAAAAATCAAAGAATCACCACCACCACAACCACCACAACCATCATCACCTCAAATAATAGAGAAAGAGGATGATATTAACTACAGTGATATTTTGGATAAAAATTTTAAATCAAAAGAAACACCTGCACAAGTTTCCTCATCATCGTCATCAAAAGAAGTGTCAAATCTCTCTGAGAATGATATTAATTATAGTGACCTATTAGATCAAAGTTTTCAATCAAAAACAACAAAAAGTACAAATAAAATCAAAGAGGAAGATATTGATTATAGTGAATTATTAGATCAAAGTTTTACAACATTTAAAACCGGTGCTTTTAAAAATAATGATGAAAATAATGAAAATAACAATAATAGCAATAATAAAGAAAACAATAGTGAACTTAAAAATAATGAATTTCCCTCTCCTTCAAATTTTAATATACAACTACCCATCAATCATAAATTATTATATGAAGAAAATGATGACTATGATTTTTATAATAATAATAATAATAATAATAATAATAATAATAATAATAATAATAATAATAATAATAATAATAATAATAATAATAATAATAATAATAATTTAGTTGGTCAGCAAATAAATAAAAAAACCACTAAAATTATAATTAAAAAGAAAATCATTAAAAAAGTTTCCCAACCAAAGCAAACTCTTGAAAGAGATATTGATTTATAATACAAATTGTAAATAAAGAGTTTTTTTTTTTTTTTTTTTAAAAATTTAAAAATAAAAAAATAAAAAATAGTTAAATTAATAAAATTAATTTACTTTTGGATCAAATGATTTTTTGTTTAGAAATAAACTGGAATGAAATAAATAAAAAAATAAGAAGTCTAAAAATACTTTTGCCTGGGAGGTCACAAATTTTTTAAATTTTTAAGTGATAGATTTTTTTTTTTTTTTTTTTTTTTTTTTTTTTTTTTTTTTTTTTTTAAATTTTGTAAAACTTTAAAAAAATTAATAATATAATTTAAATTTTAAAATAAAAAAATTAAAAATTAAAAATTAAAAATTAAAAATTAAAAATTAAAAATTAAAAATTAAAAATTATTAAATTAAAAAAACTTTTTTCAAACCAATATAAAAATATTTTTAGTTCCCAAAAAAAAAAAAAAAAAAAAAAATGAGTGTAATAGAACCTTTATTATTTGAACACAAACCTCATCAAAAAATTGGTTTTGAAGATAAAATTAAATTCTCACCAAAAGCAATTGATGAATTAGTAAATAAATTTAAAACATTAAAACAAAATGAAGAAGATAATCCAAAAATTGTAAGTTTTTTTTTTTTTTTTTTTTTTTTTGGTTTAAACATAATATGTTATTAATTTATTTCTATATATTTTATAGAAAAAATATATTAAGAAATATGGTATTATTTTACCATTTGAAAATTGTAGATGTTCACTATTTCAAATATTATCAGAAAAAGTGGAATTAAAAGGTCATTGTGGTAATATTATTTATTTATTATCAATATTTGAACAATTTTTAGAATTATTAGATCAATTTAGTGAGATGGCATCAAAATCGGCAAGGGAACGTGTTTCATTCCTAATGATTGAAAAGAAGATTGAAGATATTGAATTAACTCATGAGAAATTCAAAGTGTTGGCATCAAATATTATTGATTCCATAAAAAATGGTACAACACCATTGGAGGAGAACGGTATCGTTCAATTGAATTCATCAAAAATTAAAACCAGAGTTAAAAAGAATTTATTGGTTGGATTGGCATCGACCAGTACTATTTTTGGTGTTGCTGCCATTTCAGTTGGTATTGTTTTAGCACCATTCACGGGTGGCATTACATTATTATCAACTATTGCTGGTATTAGTACAATTGTTGCTGGTGCCGCCACAACTGGTTTAGGTACAATTACAGCTATAGCCGGTACAAGATATTTTAATCAAAAGGAAATTGATATCACCAAATCAATTCAAGCCTTGGAAATGTTAGCTAGTCAAGTAGAAGTATTGGCCGCATCAATTAGTAAAAATCAAAATATTAAAACTCAATTAGATGAAGATTTTGAACAATTGATTCAAAACGAATTGGAATTCTTAAATTTATTCTGTGGTATTTGCTACGAAATCTTAAAGGATCCAGTTATCATACCATTACCAAATAACAATAGAGGTCAATATGAAATCTATTGTAGATGTTGTATAACTGATTGGAATAGTTCTGCTTCAACTTTACCAAAATCAAGATTACCTTTTAAAATTTCTGATTTCCAAGAACCTGATTTTAGAACTAAAGGTGAAGTTCTCAGATTTACTGATTTAGTTAATCAAATGAATTTAAGAATTTCAAAAATTATTGATACTCAAAAAAATGAAAAACAATTTGGATCATCATCTAATCTTACTAAAACTAATTCAAATACTCTTATAAATAAATAAAATATCTATTGTACATTAATAAACTTGAAAAAAAATAAAAAAAAATAAAAAAAAAATTACATCGTTTTTCGTTTTTTCATTGTTTCGTTTTTTCATTTTTTTTTTTTTTTTTTTTTTTTTTCAAAAATGTCCCACAATTATATACAATGGAAGGTTGTAGTTATAGAGAAAGAAGCATTCATTTCAAAAAATTCGAACAATTAAATGGGTACCCAAATACTCTATCTTAAATTTAATTGGATAGAGTCGTTCCTGTACCCAAGAAAAACCTTTACATAATGGTAAAACACTGACTTGAATGCACCTCGCGATTTCTTGTTGGTACTTGGATTGTATTACATTCCCTAAAAATTAAAATTAAAAGAAAAAACAAATAAATAAAATTAAAAATATTTTTATTGAAAAAAAAAACTTTTTGTTTGTGAGTTAATTATTTTTATAAGAATAGTTACATTATTTAAATGTTTTTTTTATTTATTTATTATTTTTAATTTATTCCTCAAAAAATAAATAAATAAATAATAAATAATTAAATTAATTTTATTAACTTATGAATATATATTTTAATATTTAAAAAAAAAAAAATAATAATTAATTTTATTAATAATATGAATTAATAAATATTTATTTATGTATATATATTTTATTTTTTTATTTTATTTTTTTTTTTTTTATAAAGTATCTAACCAAATTGATTTAAAATCAGAACGTTGTTTAATGAAAATTATTAAATCTTGTTTTGACATTCTAGTTAAAGCACCACCTTCAATTACCAATTTAAAGTTTTCAGGATTAACAAGATGTAATTTTGAAATTTCAAATAATAATTCGAAAGCATCATCAACTTTTTGACTTTTGAATTGTTTTGATAGATTTCTATATTCGGTTAAATCTCTCATTAACTTTAGAGTACCAATACCTTGACCGATTTTAAATTTCTTAAAATGATTGATAAAGACGAATTGAGATTTTAAACCCAACTCTTCGACATAGATATGAAAGTTTTTACCTTGTAAATTAATTTTGGCCATATCATAAAACGATTGAATTAACTTGATAACAGAAGCACAAGTATCGGTTACAGAATTGTCATAATCATCGATTAAATAATCATTTCTACCTTGTGGAAGTAAAGTTTTCTCTATTAATTGTATCATGGTTGTTAATGAATTTTCAAGACCTGTATTTATGGTATTCTCTAATGAGGAGATATTAAAATATAATTGATCGGAACATTGTGATTGAACAATCATTGAAGTTTGAATATGTGGTAAGACAAACACTTGAAACATTGATTGAATTTGACCAACAATTTGATTAATTGATAAAACCACTCTAAACAATTGTGAGATTGAATCTTGAATTGATTTGGTATCAACATTTGATGATGATGATGGAATCATTGGTAATTCGATATATTTATTTAAGACAAACATTGAATATTTTTCAAAGAGATATTCCAACATTAAAAAGAAAATGGTTTTAATATTATCGGCCAATATATTATCCAATGATAATGTATAACTTCTAGTTAAGGCATTCTCAGTTTGTTGTACAAACATTTGAGTGATCTCTGGATTTAAACCATCCTCCAGATACATTGAATATCTATCAAGAGTTTGAAGACGTTCACATTCTTCAACTACATTTGATTGAAATAAACTAACCAAATAAGTTGTCTCCTTTTGAATATAACCTTCTTGATATTGATAGAAAATTGAATTTAACAATTGATTTAAATCCACACCAACTATACCATAGGATTGTAATGGATCAACCAATAACTTTTTAGTACTATTGAATGCATAATGAACCGTTTGTAAAAACATACTAACATTATTACTCTCCAATGATAATACATTCTCTATAAATAATCTAACACGTTGTTCAAATAATCTAATTATTAACATTGCCATTGCTGATGTCTGATTAACAAATACATTTTGAATTACCATTTGTTCGTGTGATACATCTTTTAAAATATCTGTATAAAAAATTTCAAATCTTGTATCAACTATATTATTACCTCTAATTCTATAAATTTTAAAATAAAATAAATATAAGTTAAATCTTATTAAATTGTAAATTTCCTTTTTTTTTTTTTTTTTTTTTTTTTTTTTTTTTTTTTTTTTTTTTTTTTCAATTAAAACTTACAATCTTTTAGTAATATTATTTGCTAAATTTTCATCTTTTCTAAAACTATCAATATCAAAAAACATTTTTAATTTTTGAATATAACGTGAACGACAACGTTCACCACCATTAAAACCATGAAGAGTCGTTGCACATTGTTTCATTTTATCATAATCATTTCTTTCAGCAGCACGTTCAAATTGATTTAATAGATCATTTTCTAATGAATTTGAAATTGATTCAGTTTCTAATTTACCTTGTTTAAAACCAGAGATCTCTTTAATATCCTCTGATACTGATGATAACTTTTTCACCAAATGAGCCAATTCATGAATACGATCAGAATTGGTAAAGATATCGGATCTCTTTGTTATACCACCATTTTCTTCAGATGATGCACCAACACTATTTAATTCCAATAGATAATTAATTAATGATAATGCACCTTGTGCTTTAACTTTTTGTTGATTCACTGAATCTAATTCATCACCAAAATGAACTGCTTTGGTTCCAATTGTATTAACTCCCTTTTCTAATTTCTTAAAATGTTGAAAACATTCTTGATATGATCCTGTTAAATCTTGTAATTTTCTTTTATAATCATAACTAAAATCATTACATTCCTCTGCTAAATCATCTAATCTTCTATCAATCTGAATAAATTTTAAAAAATAATAAAAAAATAATAAAAAATAATAAAAAAAAAAAAAAAAGGTTAGAATATTAATTATTTTAAATGAATCAAAATTGTGTGTGTGTGATACATTACATTACTTTCAAGTTGTGATAATTGTAATTGTGTATTTAAAAATAATTGATTAAATGGAGCAGGTTCAAAATGAAGACCATCTGCACCCATTTGATCATTTACTAATTTACGTGTTAAATCTTCAACAAATGTAACATGTGAAAACTCTGATCCTCTAAACATGTCTGTTGTTAATGATTTTGGTTGTATCTTATTTGGAAATATATATGGTGTTGTTTGTTTTATTGGTGTTGGTTGTTGTTGTTGTTGTTGTTGAATTTGTTGTTGTTGTTGTTGTAGTGTTGGTGGTTGTTGTTGAATTTGTCCTAAATTTGATGATGATGTTGTTGGTGTAGTTGTAGTAGATGTTGATGGTGTAGTAGTGGTAGTAGTGGTAGTAGTGGTAGTAGTGGTAGTAGTAGTAGTAGTAGTAGGAGTAGTAGTAGTAGCAGTATTATTATTATTATTATTATTAGTTGGGGCAGAAGTATTTCTAGTTTGCATTGGTGATTGTGATGGTGATGGTAATGAACTTGGTTTAGCATTTGGATTTTGTATACCTGTTGATGTACCAATTGGACTTGCCATTGAAGGTGATGTAACTGTTATATTTGTTGTTTGAATACTCGCTTGTAAATTATTACCAGATGCAGCAGCTTGTAAATTTGTTGATGTTGTGAATGATGTTTGGCCAACTTTAACTTGTGTTGTTGTTGTTGATATAGTTGGTGATGGTGGTGATGTTGATGTTAAAGATGTTGTATTTGTAGTTGGTTGTGATATACCACCACTACCTCTTAATGCATTTGTTAAAGAAGTTATTGGTGATGATAAAGCTGATAATGTTGGTGATGATGGTTGTTTTTGTGGTGTTTCATTACCAGATGGTGGTGCTAAACCACCTGGTTTTTGTAACTGTTGTTGTTGTTGGATTCTAGATTGAATATTTCTAGCCCATGACATCTTTTTTTTATTTTATTTTATTTTTTTAATATTACAAAATAAATTTAATAATAAAAAAAAAAAAAAAAAAAAAAAAAAAAAAAACAAAAATTATATTTTTTTTTAATTAAAAAAAAAAAAAAAATTAAAAAAATCTTTTTGTTTTTTTTAAAAAAAAATATAAAAAAAATTTTTTGGGACTTATTAATAAAAAACCAGATCAATATTCTAAAATAAATAAATTAATTTGGAAAAATGTTTTAAATAAAAATATCAATAAAATAAATAAAATAAAACAAAATATTTTAAAATATTTTAAAATTATTTTGGATATAACAACAATTATAATTTTTTATTTTTTATTTATTTTTTTTTATTTTTTTTTTTTAAAAAAACGATTAACTCGTCAATTTTTTTTTTTTTTTTTTTTTTTTTTTTTTTTTTTAAAAAAAAATTTAAATAAAAAAATGAAATTTAATAAAATATCTAAAGCATATATTGATTATTTTGGTAAAAATGCAATTACAGATTTAAAAACAATAATTGAAAAGAATATTAATAATGGAAGTTCAATACCAAATATTTTAATTGGTGGTACACAATTAACAGGTAAATCAACAATGGGAAAGAAATTAGCAAATCATTTCTCCAAAGGTAAATTTTATTCAGTTGGTGGATTTTTTAGAGAGGCAGCAGCATTAGCTAATATCTCAATTGCTGAACAATCAAAATTATTACGTATAATTCAAGAGAATAAAGATCAATCATCGGTTGAACATGCTTTAAAAAGATTAGGTGGTAAAAGATTAGATATCGAAATGGATTATAAAACTTGTCAAATAATTTCTGGTATAAATCAAATTAATTTCCAAAAAGAAAAACAAAAAGAAGAAAATTATAAATATTTAGTAATTGAAGGCAGACAACCAGCAACAATGGGATATTTTACAGAATCATTAGGTAGAGAAGATTTAATTAAAATTTATGTAACATGCAGTTCAAGAGAAAGAGCAATCAGATTCATCGGTAGAGAAATTGGTGAACAATATGCTATTGAAGCTAATAAATTTTTACCAACTTCCAGTGAAAAAGTCAATGGACCATTATCAAATTTAACCTATGAAATTTCAAAATTACCAATACCAAATATTGATTTCATTGTAAAAGAATTTGAAAAAAATCAAAATAGAGATGAAGATGATAGACAAAGATATATGTAACTATTAATTTTTTAAAAATAAAAAAAAAAAAAAAAAAAAAAATATATATATATACTAACAATTATTAATAATTTAGAGATTTATATGGTATGGATTACGAAGACATGGGTTATTATGATTTTGTAATTGACACAACTGGTGAAACCTCTGAAAATAATTTCAATAAAGCTATTAAATATTTAAATGATATTAATTTTGAAAAGATATTAAAAAAATAAAATAAAAAAAAAATAAAAATAAAAAATCATTACTGATGTATTAATTAGTCAAGTGATTTTTTTTAATTGTTTTATTTTTTTTTGGTTTTAAATTAAAAATTAAAAAATAAAAATAAAAAAATAAATAATGGAATTATATTAATAAACAAATAACAGATTTACAAATAACTTCTGAGGTTTTATTCCTCTGAATTTTATATCAACATGCAAAGGTTATGGAAAACCTTTAATTTTGAACACTTATTCCAAACTCTCCAACTTTTTTCTTTCAACAAGCAACGTTTTTGCACTTGCTAAAACAAGTAAAATCATATGTTATCCTTTTTTTTAAAAAAAAAACACATAAATCCTTAAATCATATAAAAAAAAAAACACATAAATAATATTTTTTAAAATTCTTTGTTAAACGTCCAAAAGATCAATTTTATTAAAATATATAATGATCGATATGTTCCAATAAGCTTGCACTGAGGCGTTTAGATACCAAGCTTTGTACGTCTCCAATGTCTACGTTTGTTATTGTATCTGTATACAATGAAAGGGGTTTGGTTAGTGTTTGTCTTATATTTTACGTAGAATGAATTGTGAGTTTTACATACCTGATGGTGTTATCAGTTCTTAAACGAATCCATTGTGGGACTGGTCTGTTTTGCTTTTGCTTTTTGCCTAAAATCTTTTTAATTTTTAATGTTTTATTGGATGGCTATAGATTGAGTTGTAGATTGACACGATATGTGATTTTGATAAAGGATATATTTTGATTTTTAAAAAAGTATACGTTTTGATTAATAATACATTTCATAAAAATTCAAAGATAACCTTTAAATTTTAAAGGTTGACAGTCATATAGACACACATAGATAATAAATAGAAAGAGATAAAATAAAAAAAAATAAAAAAAAGTTACATATAATATATCATACCATTTTGGAAATAGGGTGGACTAAAAACGAAAATTAAAAAAAAAAAAAAAAAAAAATTTCAACGGACCCCAAACTCGCTCATAATTTTTTTTGTGCGTTTGGTCATATAAAAATTTTCGAAAAAAAATTTTAATGTGAAAATGAGAATATCATAATGTAACGTTTAATTTTATGACAAAAAAACAATTGTATTAACTGAAAATATTTGTTTTTTTTTTTTTTTTTTTTTTTTTTTTTTTATTATTTTACATTTAATTAACAATTATAATTATAAGCAATTTTATTTTTTATTTTTTTCTTTTTCGTTAATCATTTTTTATTTTATATAGTTGTGTTGATTATCAAAATTTTTTTTTTTTTTAAACACAGAAAATATGAAAGTACAATTTTTTAGATTTATTATTATAAATTTTTTTTTTTTTTATTTATTATTTTTTTTATTTTTTTTATTATTTTTTTATTTTTTTTTTTTCTCAAGGATGAAAAGTTTGTTTTGAAAACAATTCGATAGTAACTTGAGAAAGGAAAGAAGGTATTGATTTACAAGCGAATAAATAAGCTTTAATTTCTTTATCTAAATTTCTTGTAAACTCAGTTTCCAATAATTCCATTTGAATTCTACCCTTATTATTTGATTGTTGTGTTGGTGGTGATTGTTGAAACATTAAGAAATCAGATTCTCTTTCTGCATACATTGATTGTAATTTATATCTATTATTTGTATCTACATCAATTTTAAAACCTAATAATGCATAAACAGCCTCTCTAAATTCATTAATCTTTTGTTTAAAAATTTGTTTTAATCTATCCATTTTCTTTTCACCATCATTAATTTGAATTAATAATCTATGATTTTCTTCAATTAATTTCTTATCAATTTGAATTGAATTATTATTATTTTTATCATTATTAATATTATTATTAATATTATTATTATTACTTTCTTCTTGTTGTTGTTGTTGATTTAAAATTAAAGAAGAAGGATTATTTGAAAAATGTAAAACTTTAGTTTTTAATGGATCAAATTCACCTTTACCTAATCTTGCTTCTAATAAAGCATTCTCTTGTAAAAGTTTTTCAATTTCTTTATTTAATCTTTTGCATTCTTCTTTATAATTAATACTACTGAAATCACCATTAACATTATTAGAATTATTATTACAATCTAATTTATATTCATATTCTTGAATTAATATATTCTTTTCTTTTAATGATCTTTCTAATTCATTTATTATTTCAATTCTTCTTTTTGTATCACCTGATTCATTATTATTATTATTATTATTATTATTATTATTATTATCATCATCTTGAAGTTGTTGAGGTTGTTGATTATCATCATAAGTATCTAAAATATTTTTAATATTATCTCTTTCTCTATTTAATAAATAATTTAATTTTTCTAATCTTTTAATTTTCTCTGTTAATTCATTAATTTTTGTTAATTTTTCATTTAATGAGTCTTTTTCTTGTTGAATACGAATTGAATAATCTTGATTTCTACTCTCCATTAACTTCCAATTTGCAGTGATTTCCCCAATTTTACCAATTAAAGTTTGATTATCATTCTCTAATTGAATGATTTTTTGTTGTAATTGTTGAGTGGATTGTTGTTTATCAATTGAACCAAAAGTTAACTCCATTTGATTCTTTTCATTGATTAATTGATTATGTTCAACTTGTAATCTATTATATTTCTCAATCAATGGTTCTAATCTTTTTATTTTCTCTTTCATATTTTCATTTTGTTGTTTTATCATCTCTAAATTACCAACTCCTTCAAAAATTTTATTTAGTCTATTAATTTCATCTTTTTGTTCTTTATTAATTTTTTTAAAATAATTAATTTCAGCTAAAATTAATAAATAAAAATTATTTTATTAGTAAAATAAAAAAATAAAAATAAAAAAAAAAAAAAAAATGGAAATAAAATTTTTATAAATTAATTACATTACATTTTAAAGATTGATTTAATGTTTCAATTTCTGAATTTTTTAAAGATGCCGATGCTGATGATAATGATGATGATGATGATGATGGTGGTGGTGGTGAAGTTATAATATTTTTAAATGTATCTAATTGTTTATCTTTTTCAGATAATTGTTTTAAAGTTGAATCTAAAGTTTGTTTTTGATGATTAATTTGTTCTTCTAATTTTTTATTAATTGATTTTAAATGTTGAATTTCTGAATCTTTTAATTTTTGAATTGATGTTAAATCATTTTGATTTGAATTTTTATGTTTTAATTCAACAATTTCTGTTCTACAATTTGTTTTTTCTTTTTCAATAGCTCTAATCTTTAATTGAGTATTTCTTTCTAATTCTAAATATTTATTATCCATTTCTTTTAATTTATCTTCTAATTCTTTTTCACTATTTGATAGAAATTTAATTTTTTTTGATAATCCCTTTTTTTTTTTTTTTTTTTATATATGTATTAGTTTTTTTTTTTTTTTTTTTAATATATATATATATATAATATTTACTTCAATTTCTAAATTTTTGTTTGCAATTTTAGTTTGATTAATTTTTTCAGAATTTTCTAAATCTAATCTTGCTTCAGCAGTTTTTGTAAGTAAAAATTTATTTGTTCTTTCAATATCATTGAATTTTACTTTTAATTCTGATAATTCCTTTTCAGTTGATGATAATTCTAATGATTGTTGTAATAAATTATCACCAATTCTTTTATCTTGTTTTAATTGTCTTTCTAATTGTTGAATGTATAATTGTTGTTTTTTAATTGCTTCATTTGCATCACTAAGAAATGTAATTGGTAAATCATTATTGATTTCATTTACTGTTGAATTTTGTTCGTCGTCATCATCATCATCATCATTATCGCTATTATTATTCTCGATTGAATTCAAATATTCTTCAATATCTTTTGAAAGTGAATTAAATTCTTTATTATCAAGAAATATTGCTTTATTATTATTATTATTATTATTATTATTATTATTTATACTTTGATTAAAATTGAAATTATTATTATTACTATTCAATGATTTGTATAAACTACTATTTGTATTGATTTTACCTCTAAAGGTATCTTGAGATTTTAATAGAGTTGATGTTGATAATAATATATTATCATCATCTTCTTGACTCATATTTAATTGTATACACTAAAAAAAAAAAATGAATTTTTTTTTTTTTTTTTTTTTTATTTACTTTAAAATTTTTTTATTTTTTTTTTTATTTTTTTTTTTTTTTAATTTGGTTTATTTTTTTGATGGGTTGAAGTGATAAATTAATGAAATAAAAATGAAAATGAAAAAAAAAAAAAAAAAAAAAAAAGTTTGGGAATGGAAATAAAAAAAAAAAAACCCGCAAAATTTTTAATTTTTACTTTAATTTTTTTTTTTTTAATTTTCTTAAGATTAAATAATAAATTTTTTTTTTTTTTTTTTTTTTAATATATATATAATGAATGAAGAGCAAGAAAATGAAATCTTAGCAATATCATCAATTTATCCAGATAGTTTTAGTGAAATTGAAACAATTGTTGGGGAAGAAGAAAATGATGGTTTTGAAGATAATGATAGTCAATATTCAAAAATTTATCAAGTTATAATAACACCAAATATATCATGTCTTGATGAAAATAGTTTAGAAGATAATAATAATAGTAATAATAATAATAATAATAATAATAATAATAATAATAATGGATTAATAATTGATACAAGTTATGATTATTTGATTTATTTTAAATTTAAATATACTAAAGAATATCCATCAAATGAACCACCAATTATATCAATTAAAGCTACATGGCTTCAAAAATCGGATCAATCAATTCTATTATCACATTTAGAAGATCTTTGGAACCAAAATGAATTGGTGATATTTCAAATGATATCTTGGCTTCAAGAAGAGTCAATAGAAATTTTAAATAATCATTATAAATCTATAAAAAAGTTTAGTCATTATCATTTAAAAAAATCTTTAAATACTCAACAATTAAATCAAAATCAAAACCAATTTGAAAATCAAAATCAAAATCAAAATCAGAATCAAAATCAAAATCAAAATAAAGAAAAAGAAAAAGAAAAAGTACCAACTATATATACTGGTCAATCAGTTACAGAAAAGAAATCTAAATTTCAAGCACATCTTGCAATTGTTCATTCAGAGAGAGAAGTTCAATTAGTTTTAAATCAATTACTTTCATTTAAAAAAATTTATGAAGCAACTCATAATATGTATGCATATCGTTTTCAATTAGAAAATGGTGAAATCGTATGTATTTTTAATTTTTACTGAATCATCTATTATTTATTATTGATAATTTCATTTGAGAAGAGTGATTAATAAATACTAATAAATAAAATTTTATTATTATTATTATTATTATTATTATTATTATTAATTATCATTATTATTTTATTATCTAGAATGAATATTATAATGATGATGGAGAAGATGGTGCAGGTGATAAAATGTTATTCACACTTTCAAAGAATCAAGCAAAAGAGATATTAATTGTTTGTACTCGTTGGTTTGGTGGAATATTATTAGGAGGAAGACGTTATGTTCATATAGTTAATACTACAAAAGATATTTTAAATCTTTATAATACCAACTCATTATCACAATGCAGTTTAGAATTTAATTAATTAAACTCTTCAAATTTAGGGAAAAAAAAAGAAAAAACAAAAAAAAATTTAATTTTAATAAAGAAATTTAAAGAGAAAATTAAAGTGGATGATCATAAAAATGATTTATTTATTTATTTTTTATTTATTTATTTATTTTATTTTAAATTAGCATTATTAAATTTAGGTATTATTATTATTATTATTATTATTAAAAAAAGGCCTATAATTAAAAAAATATATATTTTATTTTAATAAATGATAATTTAATTATTTTTATTTTTGTGTTAATAATTAAAAAAAAAAAAAAAAAGAAATAAAAAAAGAAAATTAAATAATTATTAAAGACTCTTTGTAGAATTATTTCCACCATCACCACCGATATTAACAGTTGGTCTAATCACAACAAAGAATACTAAATAAATTGAAACACCAATAACCACCATTGCTACTAAAGATAAAGGTCCCTTTTGATCATCAAATGGACCTTGTGTTTTTGTTCTAATTGCATGTCCTCTTCTTCTGAATTGCATTGTTGAATAAACCATAAATACCATTGAAATTGCCCACAAGAAAACACCTGTTGCCAATGACACACCTTCACTACCAAACCATGTAATAATTGCTGTACCAATAGCACCTAATGAAAATGTTAAACCTAAAAGTAGTTTATTTATTATCAATTAATAATTGGAAAAAAAAAAAAAAAAAAAAATTATTAGGAAAGGTGATAAATTATTATTGATTATTTTTTTTTTTTTTTTTTTTATATTTTTTTTTATGTATAAATTATAATTTTTACCAATCCAAGATAAAAAAGTTCTTTCATTTGAAAAGAAGGATTTTGCATCTTTTGAATTTTCTTTAATTCTTCTTTCTTCAGGTGTTAAAAACTTGTCTTTATTACCACCGCCACCACCACCATTCTTTTTCTTTTTCTTTTTCTCTTTCTTTTCACCACCATCAAAATACATTTCAGGATCGACTTCAATTTGAGGTGTTGTAGAGTTTAATACCTTTACATTTCCATTACTATCCATTGGTGACATTTCAGTTGTATATTGATTATCTTGATGGTTTTCTCTATTCTTTTTACTCTTTATTAACATTGGTGATTGAATGATAACATTATCAATATCTTCACTATCTACAATATCATCTTTATTCTTTTTATTCTTTTTCTTATCTTTTTTCTTTTTCTTTTTCTTTTTTTCTTCATCTCCACTATCATTATCTCCACTATTATTATTGTTATTGTTATTATTATTATTATTACTATTGTCATTTCCATTTTTATTATTATTATCATTTCCATTTTTATTATTATTATTATTATTATTATTACTATCTTCATCATTATTATTATTATTATTATTGTTATTATTATTATTATTATTACTATCTTTATTTAAATCAAATTTATTATTATTTGTTAAATTATAATCATCTGATATTGGTAAACTGGGAGGTGTTAAATGTTTTTCTAATTTTTTTTGTTGTTCTGGTGTTAATAAAACGATATCATTATCATCATCATTATTATTATTATTGTGGTTATCTTCAGAATCAGAGTTATTCCTGGGTGTATTTGTGTCAATTAAATTATTTTTTTCATTTTTATCCATTTTTTTAATGTTTTTTTATTTTTTTTTTTTTTCCAAAAAATTATATATATATAATTATATCTATCTTTTTTTTGTATTTATTATTGAATATGAGTAATCTGTTTTTTTTTTTTTTTTCTTTGGGTTAAAAATAAAAAAAAAAAAAAAAAAAAAATTTAAAAAATAAAAAATAAAAAATAAAAAATAAAAAAAAAACCAAAGTTTGAAAGTTTTTTCACAATTTAAAATGTCAAAAAAAAAAAAAAATAAAATAATAAAACATAAAATAAATTAAATTTTAAAATAATTTCCAAAATTAATTAGAATAATAATAATAATAAATCTTTTTTTTTTTTTTTTTTTTATAAATATATTCTTTTTTTATTTTATTTTTTTTTTTTTTTTTTTTGTTTTCCTATTTTTAAATTTTTTTTTTTTCTTCTTTTTTTTTTTGTTTTCCTATTTTTAAATTTTTTTTATATTTTTCTTTTTTTTTTTTCCAGTTTTTAATTTTTTTTTTTTTTTTTTTTTAAAATTATTTTATAATTTTCTTTTTAATGAATAATGGTCTAAGATCAATCATTTCAATATCTCTAGTTGAAATTGTTGATAATGGTAATTCAGTTTGGCCACCAACTACAATTAACATTGTATCAATTACAGAGATAGAGTGATATTTTCTTTTCATTGGTCTTTCACCACCATCAACTTCTAATTCACCCCATTCCAAAGTGACAGTATCAAAAAAGAATATTTCATTCTCTACTAATAATAAAATGATATTTCCAAAACAGCCACCAATCAAAGTATATTCACTCAAAAAACCGCCATGTGGGAAATTACCATTGTAAATAACTGGACTCCAACGGAATGTATTAATATCCATTTTATACATTTCCATACATTCCGATATAATTATCCATAAAATTCCATTACTAAAACAAACTTTATAATCTTTATCTTTTAAATTAAAAATTGTTCCAAATACATTTGGTTGTGTCCATTTTAATGTATCTTTATAAATTAAAAAAAAAAAAAAAAAAAAAAAAAAAAAAAAAAAAAAAAAAAAAAAAAAAAAAAAAAATAATTTATTTAAGGAAATAATAATAAAAATAATAATAATAAAAATTAAAAAAAAAACTTACTTTGATTTGATAAATTTAATAAATGAACATCAGAATAAATTTGCCCATTATCACCAATTCCACCAAATAATAATATTGTATCATTTGAAATTTGATGAACAAAATGAGAATGTCTTGGTTTTGGTTGAGTTCCTGATGCTTGGCATTTAACCCAAAATAAGGATTCTAAATAAAAAAAAAAAAAAAAAAAACATGGAGAATTTTAATAAATTTGGGGAAAAAAAAAAAAAAAAAAAAAAGATACTATTATAATTATTATTATTATTTTGTTTTGAAAAAAAAACTTACCATAATCCAATAAATAAATATCATTACTTAAATTGATACAAATATTACTATTGCTATTACTGTTACCTCCTCTGTTATTATTATTATTATTACTATTATTATTGCCATTTGAAGAATCACCAACAATGATACCACCAATTAATAATAGTTTTCCTTTATAGTTTCCATTTAATGCTGTTAATGAATGATTAATACGATTTGAAGGAGTATCACCATCACATGTTGAATTTTCCCAATGATAAATTGTTGGTCCTGTATATTGTGGTAATTTAGAATATGTTTTTCTAATTTGTGCGCTATTATTACAATTATTATTATTATTATTATTATTATTATTATTATTATTATTATTATTACTATTATTATTAATTGATGATGTTGGTGATGTTGTTGTAGTTGTGGTAGTATTGGTTGTTGTTGTTGTTGTTTTAGAAAATCCTAAAGTTTTTGGAATATTATTTCCATTATTATTATTATTATTATTATTATTATTATTATTAACAGTACTTCCATTTGCAGCACTGTTATTCACATTTGAACCTAAAAGTTTATTTAATTTACCCATTGATTGAGTATTTTGAGGTCTTGCAATTTCATCAGTTACACCACCACCAACACTTAAAAATGCTAAATCTGTATAACCATTTGAATTATTTGGATTACCTCCTCCAAAAAATGCAATTGTACCCAAATCATTTACACTATAATTACTACAACTTGCACCATCTTGTTTTGAGATTAATATTGTACTTGAATGTGATATTCTAACTGGTGGTTGTGATCCTTCAATATTTAATTGATACCATTTCATTTTCTATTATTAATTATTATTATTATTAATTATTAATTATTAATTATTAATTATTAATTATTCCCTTCTTTTATTTTTATTATTTTTTATTTTTTTGTTTTTACTCTTTTTTTTTTTTATTTTTATTATTTTATTTTATTTTATTTTTTTTAATTTAAAAAAAAAAAAATATTAAATAATATAATAAAAATAATAATGAATTAAATATATAAATAAATAACAAATATAAATATAAATTACTCAATATAAAATAAAATTATGTGTTATATATAAACGTAAAAAAAAAAATGTTTAAAATTAAAAAAAAAAAAAAAAAAAAAAAAAAAAAAAAAAACAAAAATAAAAATAGGTTTATTCACGCAAATTGTGTGAATTTTTTTTTTTTTTTTTTTTTTTTAAAATTGGAGGTATTGTGTATTTATACTTTTTTTAATTATGCCAGTTGATCCCAAACTAAACGTTTAAGAATGGGTGCAAAAAAAAAAAAAAAAAAAAAAAAAAAAAAAAAAAAAAAAAAAAAAAAGGTTTTTTGGTGTTAACAAAAAAAAAAAAAAAAAAAATTTTTAGTGTTTTTTTTTTTTAAAAAAAAAAATAAATTTTTAGTGTTTTTTTTTTTTTTTTTTTTTTTTTTTTTCTTCTCGCCCACATAATCACAGATCCAGTTTTTTTTATTTTTTTTTTTTTATTTTTTTTTATTTTTATTTTTTTTTTAATTTTTTTTTGATTTGTGCAAACCAAAAATATCTTCTCTACCTTTGGTTCAAAGAAAAATGAAGTTGTTGGTCGACCCATTCAGTGCATCCTTCCCACACTTTTATGTTATATTCTAAAATATATGAAATTTCAAAACGTTTGCCAATACCATTATAAATATTATTATTAAAAATATTACCATCACCACTACCACCACCACTAATATCACCACTAATAATACCATCATCATCATCATTATTATGGTTATTATTATTATTATTATTATAATTAAAATTTTTATTATAAAATTTTAAATAATTTTTAAATTGGGTTAATTGGATAATTGATAAATTTTTTAAAAAATATAAAACTTTTTCATAATTTGAATTACTAATTGGCAAATCATAATGAAATAAATTTAATTCCAATTGATTATTTAATTCCTCTTTTGTCATATATAAAACTTTTAAAATTGATAAATAATTCCAAGAGAATGGTAGTTCTTTGTCCATTGAAACGAGAAATTTTGAATTTTCACCATAAACCGATAAACCATATTGTTCTAAAATTGACATTTTCCTTTCATATGATTTTAAATCTTGCTTCATTTCTTTCTCCAATATAATATCTGGTATTGCATCTTCTTGAACTAATGGAATTGAATCGTTACTATTATTTTCAATTATAAAACCATAATAATTCATTAGAGTGAAATTGGAGTGTTTACCATAGGATATGAAAACTTGACTATCTTTTTCAAATTTAGTTTTTGTAATCACTTGATAGCATTGCTTCTTTTCATCAAACTTTGTTTCTGTATTAACATCTGATGAATGATTAAATAAATCTGCTAATGGTACCAAAGCACAATCGTCCTTATCTTCCAATTGTAAATGTTTTGGTAGTTCTTTCATATTTCTATCATAATAATAGGTTCTTGATTGAATTGTACCCCAACACCATTGATATAAATTAAAATCAATAATTTCTTTTAATTTTATAGTAATATTTTCATCATCACCACCACCACCACCACCACCACCACCACCACCACCACCACCACCACCATCATCATCATCATCATTACTATTATCATTTAATTTTATTACAATTCTATTTAAATCATTTTTATAATTATCCATTAAAATCTCTTTAAATGAATCAAAACTTTCAAGCATCTCATTCTTTAACTCCAAAACTTTTTCAACATAAATTGGATATCCTAAATGTTCAATTTCATCATCATCATATGTTGATGTTATATTATATTCAGTTGGTAAATCATCTAATTTTAATTTAAAATAAATAAATAAATAAATGTTAATTTTATTATTATTATTATTTTTTTTTTTTTTTTAATACACACTTAAATAATTATACCAAATTGAATTTTTTTTTAATAATTTTTCAATTATTAAATGAAATGAAATTCTTTGTTTTGAATTAAATTGATTAACACTATCATGAAAAGGTTTATAAAAAATTGACGATGGTGATAAATTATTTTCAACAAATGTTTTTATATAACTTTTTATTTTTTTAATGATTGGAGGGTTTAATTTTTCAAGTGAAAATTTTGATTTTGAATGTATTAAAAATTTCTCTGGTATTGATATTAATACTTCGTCTTGTTTAATTTCATGATTCGCAATTACTCCTCTACCTATATCTTCAAAATCATGTACACTTAATTTTTCATTCCACTCTATACCATTATTTATTCCCCATTCTAACATTTGTATTTAATAATTTATTATTTAAAAGATTTCAAATAGTTATAAAAAATAAATAAAAAAAAAATTGAAAATAAAAAATCGAAAAAAAAAAAATAAAAAAAATAAAAAAATAAAAAAATAGAAAAAAAAGAAAAAAAAAAAAAGTAATAATGAAAATCTAAATCGGGATTAAAAAAAAAAAAAAAAAAAAAGATAAATAATTAAATTGTTACAATAAAAAACTATTTTGATTAAATTTTATTTTTTTAAAATTAAATAATAATGGATAAAAAAGAAAAAGTGAAAAAAATAAAAAAAAAAAAATTATAACAAAAAATTAATCATAAATAAGTTTTAAAAATATAATTTTTGATTAAAATAGAATGATTACATTCATTTTTTTATTTTTTTTTATTTTACCATTTTGTGTATTTTTTATACTAAATTGATATCAAAAATAAAAAAAAAAAAAATTAAATCATTGCAAAAAATAAAAAAAAATGGAAAATTGTTGAAAATTTTTTTTTTTTTTTTTTTTTTGATTTAAAAATTGAATGTTTTTATCAATATTGCACGTGTGGTCAATCAATTTTACATTTGTTTTTTAATAAAAAAAAAAAAATCAGTTTTCATTTTCTAAAATTAAATTTAATTAAAAAAAAAAAAAAAAAGAAAAAAAGAATTAACCACTAAATTATTTATATATATTTATTAAAAAAAAAAAAAAAAAAAAAGATGGAAGATGAAAAAAATGAAAATTTAATGACTTTCATTCAATTTTGTGCAACATTTATAACCATAACTTTATTTATTATGCCATTGTAAGAAAATGAAATTATTTTTTTTTTTAAAAAAAAAAACATTCAAAAATTATTAACATTCATTTTTATTATTATTATTATTATTATTATTATTATTATTATTTTATGTTAGGAAAACAATTAGATTAATTATAGAAAAAAAAAATGTTGGAACTGTTGCAGGTTTACAATTTATATCATCAGTATTGAATTGCTTTTTATGGATATCATATGCATTGTTAACGAGTAATACAACAATGTTATTTGTAAATTCAATTGGAATGATGTTTTCAATTTATTATGTTTTTAATTATTGGAAAAATATAAACCAAGTTAGAGCATCCAGAGATTATTTAAAGAAAGTTATGATAGCTTGTGTTTTAGCTATAACGATAATATCAATTTCATATTATAATACAGTGGATGATTTAGATACTAGAATTTCAAGATTGGGATTTCTATCGAGTGTAGTATGTGTATTAATGTTTGCATCACCATTAGAGAAAATGGCGATTGTAATTCAATCTAAAAATAGTGAAGGAATGATTATCAACGTTGCAATATTATCATTACTATGTGGTCTATCTTGGACAATCTTTGGTTTACTTTTAAATGATATTTATATTTATTTACCAAATATATTAGCTTCAATTTTATCATTTGTTCAATTAACTTTAATTAAATTATATCCACCACAAATATTATTATAAAAAATAAAATAAAATAAATAAATAAACAAAACATATGTATTATAAAAAATTTATTTATCATCTTTATTTTTGTTAATTTCATCAGATGATTCTTTTTTTTTGACTGTTTTTTCAAACCCAAATAAAATAAGAGTGTTTAGTGATTAGTTATGCTCCACCCTCCATTTTGGATCATCGGTCTAGGCAAAACTGTTTTATATTCCACTGCACAGATGTAATTATTTAATATTCTTGAAAAGTTAAAATGTTGGTGATTATTCAAAGATCATTATTTTTCTGCAATTGGCGCCTTTTTTTTTATTTTTTTATAATTTTTTTTTTAATTTTTTTTTTTTAATTTTTTACAATAACAACTTTACAGGATGAAGATTTAAATACTCTTATATTGCTCGACGATTTTGGAGGTGGTGGTGATGGTCAAGCATTTTCTGCTTTAACAATTAATACCAATAATTTGGTTGTCGTCAAATTTTATAAAAACAATGATTCAAGTGAAAAAGTCTTGATTGATTCAATTAATAAAGAAAGTGAATGTTTGAATAAAGTTTATGGTCTGTATACTTTGGTCACAAAAATGGCATCAATTGATTGTTTGATTATGCCTCACTTCAAAATTGCTGATGAATCAGACTGGAGTAGCAAAAAATTTGAAGATAAAGTTTCAAAAGCCTGCATCAAGTTTGCCAATCGTGGTTATTTCCACAATGATTTAGACCGCTGCCATGTAGCAAAAATGAAATATAAAAATACTACTGAAGTTGTTTTTATTGATCTTTATAGAGTCGAAAAAATAAAAGATAATCAAAAAAAAGAAAAAGCTGATGCAATGTTTAATACTTTATATGGAAACTCAACACCACTCGTTCACTATTCCTCATCTTCATCCCCTTCTTCATCCTCTTCTTCATCCTCTTCAAAAAGACCACCAAAAATTAAAGTACAAAAGAAAAGAAATACGCAATATTTTAAAAAAACAGCCTCTTCTAAAATCCCTCCAAAATTTAGAACCAAACTATTAACATTTCATACCCCTGAAAAGGATCCATCTTTTAAAAAAACTCTTGTAAATAAAAAATAGTATAGTTTAAATAAAATTTTATTTGTGTGATTAATTTTTAGTATACTTCAAGAAAATTTTTTTTTTTTTTACAATGAAAAGCGTCCTTGGTTAAGTGGTTACACTTTATTAATAATAAAGTTTTTTAAATCATTAAAATTATATTTAGATCAATGAAAATAATTAAACATAATTAAACATAGTTAAACATAAATAGATAATATTATAAATAGTTTACAACAATACATTCTTTATTATAAATAATATCAACAATAATACCATTTTTAAATGATTCCTAGCAATGTTACAAAAACTTCCCTATTTACTTGAACCAGAGACAGGGGGAGGATTTAATTTAAAATTATTTTCTTTGAGCTAAATAATATTGAAGTTGATAATCAATTTTTACATTTAATTCATTTGCAAATTGATAAACTGAAAATGGATTTCTTAGGAATTGTCTTCCAACCATCACAATATCAGCCTTACCATCTTGTAAGATTGATTCAATTTCATTTCCAGATGTAATTAAACCAACTGTTGAAACTTTTATTTGACTTTTAGTTCTTGGACTACCACTATCAGTGCTACTAGCACTATCAGTACTACTACCACAACTATCAGTACTACTACCAATATTATTATTATTATTATTATTTTTATAATTATTACCACTTGTACGAAGTGGTGTATTAATTATATTTTTAATTGAATTTGCAAATGGAGTTTGATACATTGGTGAAAGATTAATTTTTTGATTACTTGAATTACCACCACTTGAACAATCGATTAAATCAATTGTACCTAATTGATTTAAAATTTCAACCAAGTGAATTGTATCCTCCATATTCCAACCATCATTTGTCCATTCTTCACATGAAAGACGTACACCCAATGCTTTATTTCTTGGCCAAACTGAACGAACTGATTCAATGATTTCCAATAAGATTCTAATACGATTTATAAAACTACCACCATATTCATCAGTACGTTTATTTGATGTTGGCGAAAGGAATTGATTAATTAAATAACCATGTGCTGCATGAATTTCAATGAAATCAAATCCACATTTAAGTGAACGAATAGCTCCATCTTTAAATGCTTGAATGGTACATTGAATATCTTTAATACTCATTTCAATTGGTATTGACATATTATCACTATATCTAATCGGTGATGGACCTACAACTTCCCAACCATTACCAGATGGATCATTCTTTTCAATTGATTTTCTAGATCCTTCTAAAAATGGTGGTTGAGTTGATGCTTTTCTACCTGCATGTGATAATTGTATACCAACACACTTTTTTTTTTTTTTTTTTTTTTAATAAATTAATAAATTATATGTATTTAGAAAAAAAATAATTAAATTATTGATATTATTCACTTACAGTATCATAAGAATGAATTGAATTTATAATTTTTTTCATTGCTGGTATATGACAATCATCCCAAATTCCAGCATCAGCATAGGAGATTCTACCTTCTTGTTGGACTGCTGTTGATTCAAAAATGATTAAAGCTGCACCGCCTTTGGCAAAACTACTATAGTGAATTAAATGCCAATCATTCATTAAACCACTATTATTTTTACAAGAATATTGGCACATTGGAGAAACAACAATTCTGTTTTTCAATACCATATTATTAATTTCTAATGGTGTAAAAGTTTTTGGTACTACCTCATCAATAGTTGATAAATTGCTTGGAATTCCAGAACCTTTATAATTATTTGGATATTTATATGGATATGTAAATTCTTGCATTATTTTTATTTATTTATTTATTTATCTATTTATTTATTTATTTATTTGATTTTTGTTTACTTTTGCAAAAGTGATGGTTTTTTTTTTTTTTTTTATTTTATTTTATACTGGACATTTTTTTAAAATATAAAATTTATTGTATGTAGATTAAACCACCCATTTTAAGTAATTATTTGACTTGTTAGATCATTTTTGAATAAAGTTTGAAATTAAAGTTATTTTTAATACTTTAATACTTTCCAAATTATAAAAAAAAAAATAAAAAAATAAAAAAAAAAATAAAAAAAAAAAAAAAATTTCAACCAACAATACCCGTCTCCAATTAATTTTCGAAAAATTCTGAACTTACACCAATATTGTAATCCAAATACCTCATCAAGACAATCCGATTTTTGATGAATTTTCAATTTTCCTACTTTTATGAATTTAAAAATAAAATTATCATCATCATCACAAAAAGCCTTTATTTAAAAAAAAAAAAAAAAAAAAAAAAATGCAGTTCGCTAAAATAAAAAGACATCAAAAAAAAAAAAAAAAAAAATTTATATATTTTTAAAAATAAATATATATATATAATTTTTATATATTAAAAAATTTCAAACTAATATATTTTTTTTTTTAAAAAACATTGATGGTTGGTTGTTATTAAAATGATAATGCATATAAAAATTTCAAAATTTAGTTTGTTTTCTTAAAAATTTTCATTTTTGTTTGCGAAAAAATTGATATTTTTTTTTTTTCGAAAAGACCCATAAAAAACAAAAAATGTTAATCAATTGCCCTTAAATTATAAATTTTAAACATATGTTGTTGGGAATTATTAGGACATCAGGTTTAAAACCTATTCAGACACCAGAATACAATTTGAATTGAGCGGGCAACGTTCCTTTCACTCTGCACTACATCAGCATTACTAGAGAGAAAGGTTGAAAAACCTCTATCGAAGGTGGTGGAACTGCTGAGAAGTAACAGCAATAAATAAAACATTCAAACCGATAGATGAGAGGTTCAAAATCCATCCAGTTAGTAGGGACTAAAAAACTACAAAACATAAACCCGATCCGATACCTAAGACTCCTTTTTTTTTTTTTTTTTTTTTTTTTAATAAATCAAATAAGGTGAGATACAACACAGCAATACCCAAAGTATTCATAAACATCAACAGCATTTCTCACCAAAAAGGTAGAAACACCCTCTTCAGATTCTTCTCAAGATCACTTCCAGGTATCAACCACGAAAGAGACACCAGATGCAAGATCTGTGGCCACCTATTCAGAGACCCTTATTCTCACCTCTTCACTCTATGCCAAGATATCCTAGATATTGAAAAAACCATCATATCAACAGTTAACAAACTATCATTCATCAAAATCCACAGATGGTCAATGGAAACCTTAGACATATCAAAATACAACAGAACTGAGAGAATCTTCCCCAATCTCATAGGAATAATAGCACACCAATTATGGAAGATAATCTGTCACAAATTGTTCAACACTGATGAAAGCAAACCAGAGCCAAAATTCGAACAAAAGGTCATAGAAACAGAATTACTAAATCTCATCGAAACTGAAAAATTCATCACACTAAAGAAAATCAAACACGACGAAGCAATACTAAAAAACACCAATCAAGATCTTCACAAATACAAATTCAACAAAGCCTGGCAAACCCCAGCAGCTCCGAACCCTCTTCCAATTTAAGTAGTAGTAAAAAAAAAAAAAAAAAAAAAAAAAAAAAAAAAAAAAAAAAAAAAAAAAAAATAATATAATATAGTTTAAAAAATTTAATACAATTGAATAATAAAAATAAAACCGTTTAACAAACACCGCCGAAAAGACACAAGGACATTCCTTGAAGGTCTGATCACAGGTAAAAAAAAAAAAAAAAAAAAATCAAATAATCACATGACCTTGGAGTCTTGGTCTGCCCACGAATTTAAGTGTAAAGTTTATTTTATTTAAACTGGGTGCCTGCAAACATTATCTCATCGACCGATTTATCGAATTTTAATACTAAAATCTTAAAAACTAGAAAGAAAAATAATAATAATAATAATAATAATAATAATAATAATTATAATAATAATAATAATAATAATAATAATAATAATAATAATAATAATAATAATAATAATAATAATAATAACAACACCTTATTTGAAAATTCAAATTAAAAAAAAGAAATAGCTTTACATTTTAAAATTAAAATTCATAAATAAAACCATTATAAAAATATTGAAGTATATCAATAGGTTTAATTTAATTATTGTTTATTTTATAATAAAAAAAAAAAAAAAAATGAAAATTAATAAATAAAAATAATTAAAATTCTATATTAAAAATAAATATAAAAAAAATAAAAATAAAAAAGATTGTTTTTTAATTACCATTTCTTTTATAAAAAAATAAATAAAAAAATAATACCATAATAAAGATAATGTTTGCATCACCATTAGAGAAAATGGCAATTGTAATTCAATCTAAAAATAGTGATGGAATGATTATCATTTTACTTTTAAATGATATTTATATTTATTTACCAATCCTTCAATTTTATCATTTGTTCAATTAACTTTAATTAAATTATATCCACCACAAATATTATTATAAAATAAATAAATAAATAAATAAATAAATAAACAAAACATATGTATTTTAAAAAATTTATTTGTCATCTTTATTTTTGTTAATTTCATCAGATGATTCTTTATTTTGATCTTGTTGTTGTTGTTGTTGTTGCTGTTTTTCAAAATGGAAATTACCATGATAATCTAATCTTTTAATTACAAAATCATCAGTTTTTGGGAATGGTTCATTAATTGAATCATCATTTGATTGTTGTGGTTCAATTCCTTGTTGTTGTTGTTGTTGTGATAATGTAACACTATTATTTTCATTTGTTAAAATTGAAGGTATTGAAGAATCATTATCAAATTTATAACCAAATGAACTTGTACCAGAAATTTCACTAAAATGTTTTTTTGCAGAACCACGTTGTAATGGTTTTTGTTGTGATTCATGTGGTGCCCAACCGATTAAATAAATGATTTGAAAAGTTGCAGGAATTGAATTATTATCTTCATTACCATATAAATGTTTATAGATTGCAGATGCAGCTAAGAATGTATCTTTACTTGTATAGTTTCTTCTTTTTAAGATTGCATTATTTTCACCCATATTTTGTAAATCTCTCATTAATACAAACATATTATCATAATTTATTGTAATCTTTTCAGTGTCCACTGTTGGTAATGTGTATCTATTCTTTGATAAAATGTTACCAATATCACTAATCTTTGTAAATGGTGATACATGTGGACTAAATCCACCCTCTCTTTCAATCTCTGCTAAATATAATGAATCTTTTAATTCCATCAATGTATCCTCACCAAATAACGATGCCAAAAACACACCATTTGGTTTTAATAATCTCTTTAATCCTCCAAAAACTCCTGGTAAATCATTTACCCAATGTAATGATAAATTACTTATAATTAAATCTAAACTTTGATCTTCAATACCTTCAATTTTATCTTCTAAACTATTAACTAATATTTTTGTAGGTTTAACTTTATTATTATTATTATCATCTTCATTCTCTTGAGAGACATTATTATCATCTCTATATAATAATTCTTTTGATGATTCAACCATATAATATTTATCAATTTTTGCACCTTTTTCTTGTATATATTTAAATAATGCTCCATTTCTACTACCAAAATCTAAAACATTACCACATTTTATATCTTTAATATCCTTTTTTAATAAATTAATTAGAAACCTTTTTTTTTTTTTTTTTTTTTTTTTTTTTTTACATACTAAAATTCTATCAGCTAATCTATCAGCAACTTCATTCATTAAATAATCATAATGTTTTGGGTCATCAACATTTGTAACTGTATTATTTTTTTGAATAGTTTTTACATTTGTATCAAAAATTGTCATTTTCGTATAATTTGAATATTGTCTTGTTTGATTCCAATCTTTGGAAAAACATTTTAAATTAAATCCTTTTCTAAATGTTGTTCTTAACATTTATTTATTATTTTTATTATTATTGTTTTCGTTTTTTTAATTTTTTTAAAAAGGAAGGGGACAATAGAAAAATAAAAAAAAAATGGTGAAAATATGAAAAATAAAAAAAATAAAAATTTTTTATATTACCACAAATGTTCAGTTTTTTTTTTTTTTTTTGGAATGAAACCAAAACCAGTGATTAATTAAATAAAATTTTTATTAAACAAATATATATGTATATATATATTGAATATTTTTTCATGCCAATAAATCGGATTTATTTGGGTTGGAGGTTTTGTTTTTTAACTAATAACCCTGATTTTTTTTCAAAGTTTCTTGGTTTAATATCTTCAAGTATATGAAATTCTTTTTCCTCCTATTCACAATATTTGTGTGTACCATATGGACTTTTTGGTGTAATAGAATTGGTTACTGAAGTTCAAAAATTAAAAAAAAAAAAAAAAAAAAAAAAAAAATGAAAATTAATAAATAAAAATAAAAATAAAAAGATTGTTTTTTTTTTTTTTTTTTTTATTATATTTTTTTTTTACCAATTCTTTTAAAAAAATAAATAAAAAAATAAAACTATTATAGATAATGTATAAATTCTACTCAAAAATTTTACAAAACACAATTAAAAATAGTCATTTATTATTTTCTACAATAAGTTATTGCACTCGTTTTAGCACATCTCATGAATGGGTTAAAATGTTAAATAAAGGAAATATTGCAACTATTGGATTCTCAAGTTTTTCATCTGGATTTGTATTATTTTTTTTTTCAAGTTTAGAAATTTTTTTTTTTTTTTTTTTTTTAACTAATTTTATTTGTTTAAAAAAAAAAAGATAGGTAAATTTAATAATATAAAATTACCAACTGTTAATTCTTATTGCAAATTAAATGAACCAATTGGATTAGTTGGATCACCAGATTCAACTAAAGAAGTGCTCCAATCTCTGGTAAATGTATTGAAGTAAATAATGAATACTCAAAGAACCTAATTTAATTATTGAAAGTCCAGAAAGAAAGGGTATGTAATAAAAAAAGATAAAATTCATAAAAATAATAAATAATTTTTTACAAAGAGTTACTAAAATTATTTTTTTATATTTTTAAAAAGGATGGTTGGTAAAAATTGAAGTTGATAATCATGAAGATTTTGAAAATTTAATGACTAGAGAAGAGTATCAAAACTTTTTAAACAATAAAGTTGGTGGTGATATTAAGGATAGTGGTGAAAATATTGACAGTGGAATCCCAGGAACATTAATCTTAGGTTAATAAAAAAAAAAAATTTGTAAACAATTCCACAAAAAAAAAAATTTGTAAACAATTCCACAAAAAAAAAAATCTAAAAAAAAAAAATCTTAAAAAAAAAAAAAATTTCTTTAAAATAAAAAGAATCTCAAAAAAAAAGTAGTAAAAAAAACATTTTAAAAAAAAAAAATGTCTCACAAAAAAACATTTTCAAAAAAAAAAAAAAAGTTTGTTCACGTTTTCAAATTCACCATTTTTTTTTTTTTTTTTTTTTTTTTTTTTGTTTTTTTTTTTTTTTTTTTTTTATTTTTATTTTTATTTTTATTTTTATTTTTTAACCTCTTATAGATATATACTTTTAAAAAAATGTTAAAAACCTTAAGATTTGGAACAAGAGCATTCGGCCAAAATTTAAATATTGCCAAAAGAAACTTTTGTACTAGATACACAAACGATCATGAATGGGTCACTTCTCTTGGTTCTCAAAATTATAGATTGGGTATTACCGATTTTGCCCAAAAACAAGTAAGTATATTTCAAATATTTTCATAAATTTTTTTTTTTTTTTTTTTTAAGTTATTATAACACATTAATTAACCATTAAAAAAAAAAAAAAAAAAAATAGTTAGGTGATATTGTCTTTGTTGAAATACCACAAATTGGAGCAACATTATCTCAAGGTCAACCAATAACAGTAGTTGAATCAGTTAAAGCAGCTAGCGATATCTATATTCCAATGGATGGTTCAATTACTACTGTAAACCAAGAATTAGAAAGTTCACCAGAGTTAGTAAATGAAGAACCAATGGGCGATGGTAAGTTTTTTTTTTTTTTTTTTTTTTTTTTTTATATTATTTAGTTAAAATAATTTATATTAATTACAATTACAATTATTATTATTATTATTATTATTATTATTATTATTATTATTATTATTATTATTATTATTATTGTTATTATTATTATTATTATTATTATTATTTTTTTTTTTTTTTTTTTTTTTTCAAACACAAAAAGGTTGGATTGTTGAGTATAAATCAAGCAAAACTGATCAATTCCAAAGTTTAATGAATAAAGCCCAATATGATGAATATATTAAAGAACATTAGAAACATTGTTTTTTCCACTAATTTTTAATTTAGGATAATGACCTAAAAAAAAAAAAAAAAAAGATCAAAAATAATATGATCAAAAATAAAAATAGAAAAAAGATATTTGTTAACATATTATATTTTAAATAGAAAAATCAAAAATGAATTGTTTTTGTTATTTTTTTATTTTTTTTTTATTTTTTTTATTTTATTATTATATTTATTCATTGCTAACAAAATGATTTTGATGGTAATCATCATCTTCTCCAAAAACACTGATTCTTTTAATTTCATTTACAATGTCTGGATATTCATTAAATCTTAATAAAATTCCTTTCAAATCTTCAATTTTTGGTGGAAATCCTAATCTATTCATTTCATTTGCAATTTTTAAACAAGTTTTAGCATAACCAACTTTTGCTGTTCCAAACATTAAAGTTCTGAAAAAAAAAAAAAAAAAAAAAAGAATAAAAAAAAAAGTATTAATATTTTATATTTATTTTATATTTATTATTATTATTGAAAGAACTATTTTAATTATTATTATTATTATTATTATTATTATTATTTTTTACTTACAAATAAATATAATAATCACCTTCAATACCATTATTTTTCATTTGGTGTAAAATTTCTAAAGCTTTTTCTAATCTTCTATGATCAACATACATTTTGATGATGATACCATAAGTGATTATATCTGGTTTAATATTATGTTTTGGATATTCTATATCGAAAGTTTCTCTAGCTCTATTTAAACGACCTGAATGTGTAAGAACTTTCAAGTATTCATCCATTGGATATTTTGTGAGAGGGATACCTCTTTCTTTCATTTCTTGTAAAACCTTTTCAGATTTTTCAATGTTTATTGATAGTCCAGTCTTGTTTAAATAGGTTTTCTTTGAGATGATTTGATTATTTGCATAGCCAAACAAAGCACATGTGAATACTCTTTGATCTGGTTTTTGTTTGAAATCATCACGATTGTATAACAATTCTCTATAGATTTTTTCAAAAACTTGAACCTCGCCTCTCTTTGCTGCTCCCTTCATTAGTGATGTGTAAGTGATGATATCAGGTTTGAATTTATGTAAAGCCATATCTTGTAATAGTTCAAATGACTTCAAATAGTAATGATCATCAGAACGTTTTGCACATGCATATATCAATGAATTGAAGGTGACTTCGGTTGGTGTCAAATTTAAGTACTTGAATTCTTCGTAATATTGGAATGCCTTTTCCACAAGATCATTCTTTGCGCATGCATCAACCATCACTGATAAGGTAACTGAATCAGGTTGCATACCTTTAATTCTTGCCTCTGAAAATAATTGGATTGCCAATTTAGGTTTTTTATTTTTTACAAGACCATTTATCAATGATGTATAATTTATATGATCTGGTAATAAACCATAGGTGGTCTCCATTGAATTTAAAATTTGAAATGATTCATCCACTTTACCATTAGCCATGTGTACTATAAATAATGAATTGAAAATATGATTATTTGGTTTAATTCCATTTGCTAACATTTTTTCAAATACCATTAAACAATTATCAATATCTTTACAATTTGCTAAACCACTTAAAATACAAGAATAAAGTCTTAGATTTAATTCAACTGATTTTTCCTAAGAAAAAAAATAAAATTAAATATAAATATATTAATAAATTATTTTAAAAATCAATATATATATATTATTATTATTATTATTATTATTATACACCTTACTTCAAATAATTTCATAATTTCTAAAATTCTATTTGGATGATTTGATAAACCCATACGTTGAATAAATTTAATTGCTAATGGAATAGTGAAATTATTTTGTCTAAAGAAAATATAAGGATCAACCGATTCTGTTGAGAAATTATATAAATGTTGTTTACCTTTTCCAAGGATTGGTTGAACATGTGGTTCTAATAACATATTGTATTGAACTCTTTTTGATGGATCTGATAATGGTGAACTTGTATTTGGTAATAATTTAGCTCTTTCAATTAATTCTGGTCTAATATATTCATCTCTTGTTTTTTTTGAAATATTTAATTGTTCACTTTCTCCATATTTTTTCTTTTCTAAATGAAATTTATTTTTATCTTCCGTTATTATAACTTCATCTCTATAGATACTATTAATTTTATTTATTGGTGGTTGTATTTCTTGTTGTTCTTGAGGATTTTTCCATGATGATGATGATGATGATGTTGTTGAAAAACTTCTATAAATCTTTATGAATTTTCCTTTATTTTTATTTATATTATTTAAATTTAATAATTTATTAAAAACTGACATTGTCTATTTTTTATAAAAAAATATATAATTGATTTTTTTTTTTTTTTCCAAAGTTTTCAAAACCAATAAAAGTTTATAATTTAAAAGAAAAAAAAAAAAAAGGGGGTATGTACAAGTATAATCACTTTTTATTTGTGATTCTTTTTTTTTTTTTTTTTTTTTTTTTTAAATTTTCGCAACCAATAAAAGTTTTATAAAAAAAAAAAAAAAAAAAAAAATAAAATAATGTAAAATAAAAAAAACGAAAAAAAAAAAAAAAATAAAATAAAATAAATGAAAAAAACAAAAAACGAAACGAATTGTAAAAAAAAAAAAAAAAAAATAAAAATAAAAATAAAAAAAAAAAAAAAATAAATAATAGATATTTTTAAGTAAATTAATATTAATTGAATTTTTTTGGTACTAAAATTTATTATTTTCACAATAAACACAAATAATCATACAATGATAACAGTTTTTAAGTAAATTAATATTAATATGAATTTTTATTTTTATTTTTATTTTAATATTGTAAAAACCATTCAAATTTGCCCACTTTTTCTAATTCCAAATATTTTTATATGGGAGCTCATATAAAATTAATATGTATAATTTTAAAATTTTGAAAAGTGCTCAAACTTGAATGGTTTTTACAATATATTTTTTTTTTCATTAAATTATTTTTATTTAATTTTTATTTTATTTTATATTTTATTTAATCCATTTGTTTCTATTTCATTTAAATATATATAAAATCTAGGATATCCCAAAATTGGGAAAATGAATTTTTTTTTATTTTTAATTTTTTTTTATGTGTGTGAATTAAAAAAAGTCAAATCATTTTTTTTTGATGACCAAACAAAATTTTTCATTTTTTTTTAAAAAAAAAAAAAAAAAAAAATTGAATTTTTTTTATATTTTTTTTTTTTTATTTTTAATTTATTTATTTAACATCACCAAACAAATATTTACATACATAAAATGGATATTTTAGAAGAAACAGCTGCCCCATTAAAAGATTTTGCCAAAAACTCAATCCGTTTATTCAAAAAATGTACTAAACCAGATGCCCAAGGTAAATTAATTATAAATAACAATAATTTATAACTTAATATATTATGATGACAATGACGATTATACTTACATATTTCCATACATATTTTTTAAATAATTTTATAGAGTTCCAAAAGATTGCTCTTGCTACTTTAATTGGTTTCGCAATTATGGGTTTCATTGGTTTCTTTGTTAAATTGATTCACATCCCAATCAACAATATTTTAGTTGGTGGTGTTTAAATTTGTAAAAAACAATTAATAATAATAATAATAAAATAAGTGAAAATAAATATATAGAAAAGGAAATACAAGAAAAAGAAAAAGAAAAATAATGATTAAAATTTTAATAATGTAAAAAAAAAAAATAAAATAATAAAAAAAAAATAAACAACTCAACTCACTTTACCTCATCGCAACAATCTCTTTTAAAACAAAAACCCCCCAAATCAGTAATAAAAAAAAAAATAATAAAATAAAATAAACTTTATTGATTTATTTTAAGATTGCGTCTTAAAATAAATCAATGATGATTAAAAAAAAAAAAATTACATAATTCTATTTTTATTTTCAGTTTTTTATTTTTTTTTGTTATTTTTCTTTTTTTTTAATTTTTTTAAAATGGTAATTTATTTAAAGCAGAGGAATTTTTACCATCTTGCCATTCACTTCTGGTGATCCAAATTTCTCTTGTACTTTCCAAACAACCTAAAATTGCACCACCTCTCCAACCAGCATGACGACAATCAACATCACTTCTAATGGAACTATTGGCAAAACCAATATAATTTTCAAGTGGCATTATAGTTGTAGAGGATGGTGTTGGGGTGGTTGTAGCAGAGTTTGTGGAATTTTGTAATTGTTGTTGTAATTGTTGTTGTTGTTGTTGTTGTTGTTGTAGTTGTTGTTGAAATTGTAATTGTTGAGCTTGATATTGTTGTTCCAATTGTTTAAATATACAAACTCTTAGTACATCTTGAATACCAGGTGCTAAGGCACCACCACCAACCAAAAGAATATTTGATAAGTATTTCTTTTTATTTATATCACTTCTCTCCAATTGTGATACACTCTTTAAAATTGCAATATCCAATGGAATATCAATATAATTATCTTCACAATTTGATGAGGATTCTATTTTTAATTTCTTTGTTGGTGATGATGTTGTTGAAGTTGAAGTTGATGGTACCGTTGAATTTGAATTAGAAATTGATGGTACTGTTGAGTTTGAATTTAAAGTTGATGGTACTGTTGAATTTGAATTTAAAGTTGATGTTACAATTGTAACATTATTAAAACTATTATTATTATTATTATTATTATTATTATTATTATTATTATTATTATTATTATTATTATTATAACTATTAATATTACTATTACTACCACTATTATTATTATTATTATTATTATTACTACTACTACTACTATTATTATTATTATTATTATTATTATTAATAATATTATTAATTATATTATTATTAATAATATTATTATTATTACTACCATCTTTATTATCTCTACTTGTATTATTTTGAGCAAAGCTAAGTATATGACTATGATCATCGAATGGATCTTCATGATCATATGATGATAGGTAATGATTATAATAATGTTTTTGATCTTCAACATATAAATTACTTTCACTAGTATTTGCCAATGATCTTGATTTAATTAGATAATTTACAGAACTTCCACCAAATTGTGATAAAATATTTGGATAAAATAAAGACATACCAACAACTTGATAAACTTCATCTGCATTAAAATGATAAATATTCATATGTTTATCATGTTTAATATCTTTAACTTTAAATGTACCAACTCTTTGTTTTTGAAAATCATTCTATGATTATTATTAAAAAAAAAAAAAAAAAAAAAAAAGTTAATAAATATTTTAAATCTTTTGTTTATACTCTATATAATAATAATAATAATAATAGGATAACCTACATAATAATAATCTAAATTTTCAATTTTAATATTATCAAAAACATTTAAATAAAATGGAGAGAAATCGACTAATTCATAAATTGAAGATTTGAAAGGAAAATAATATTTATGTATTTGTTTTGCAACCATTTGTCTTGTTAATGTATCAGAATCACTCTTATCCATACCAGTTAAAAGATATTCCAATAGTTTTGTTAATTGTTCACCACCATAGCCAAGTGTTAATCTAGTATTTGGTAAAAGGTAACCTTCATCAACACATGCAATCGATATCTTTTGATGACCTAAATCAATAACACATGATTGTGTTGCCATTGATACTCCAAACGATGAACAAATTGATTCTTGAAAGAATAATACTGATGTAAATTGTAATTCCTTTAATAATAATGTTGTAATTTGTTTTAATGATTTTCTATCAATATTATCTGTAACAACATAAACACATCCATAGCTCTTATTATTATTATTATTATTATTATTATTATTATTATTATTATTAAAAAAAATTAATATTTTAGAATTATTATTAATTTTAAAACAAATTATTAAATAAATAAATAGTTACACTTAAATCAGAGGATGGTATATTTAAATATCTTTGAATTGCATATTTCCACATTTGAGTTATATCATCAAACATTGATTGAACTGAATGATAGATTCCAGTATTAAAAGTTGACATGGTGATTGGTTGATAGGCAAACCATTTATCTTTGTCTCTGCTTACTGCGATTGCATCATCACCAATACAATAATCGATTTCGTTGTAGTTTAATGGTTGTGGGACATAGGGTGGTGGAGTAGTTGAAACGTTTGTAAGTGATGATAATGAAGAGGTTTTCTTTTTCTTCTTTTTAATGATTTCAAAAGTTGTGGAATTATTCTCATTGTAGAGTGTTGGTTTTTGTCTAACTTTAATATAATCAACTGGTGGTAATAATTTAGTAGTCTCTTTAACTGATTGTTCAACCTCTTCTAATAATTTTTTTGGTATATGTATTTTGGTTTGTGTTTGTATATTTATTGGGGGTGGTGGTTGTTCAATTTTTATATTTGAGGTTATATTTGTTTTTGAATCAGTTATAGGTTTATCTATATCCATTGATTCAGTTGGTTTAATTTCTACTTCTTCTGTTGTTGATGTTGATGATGTTGATGATGTTGGTTTAAC
>NC_007091.3:690920-805920 GCF_000004695.1 Dictyostelium discoideum AX4
TTTTGGTAGTTCAGATGGATTCTTTGGTTGTACAGCCACCCGGACTACGGGAGAAACCGAGAATTTCATAACTCTTATATTATGAGCCGTTTCTTCCGTAGAAATCGTACCAGATTTAACCAAGAACTGGTCTACACCAACCAAACCAATGATATTACCACATGGACAATCATCGAGAAGTTCAATCTTTCTACCCATCATAAGTACGGTACGTTGAATTGATTTAAGGTATAGATCATCCTTTTTGCCTGGTACATAATCTGGTCCCATGATACGAACCTTTTGACCAGTACGGATGGTACCAGAGAAAACACGACCAAATGCATAGAAACGACCTTTATCCGAGGTTGGAATCATTTTAGATACATACATCATCAATGGACCATTTGGATCACAATTAGCAATAGCCAATGCACATTTATCATCCATTGGACCTTCATAAAGATGACTAACACGATATTTCTGTGCTTCCAATGGTGATGGTAAATGAGAGACAACCATTGAAAGAATGGCATCTGAAGCTGGTAAGAACTTTCTCATGATTGATTTGATCAAATTCTTACCCTTCAATTCAGCATCTTCAGGTGAGAGAGAAATGTTGAGTACTTTCAACATTGAATCGATTCTATCTTGATCTTCATCGATTACTGCACGAGTCAATTTATAAATTGGATCCAAAATAAATTGACAAAATGCTCTTTGTAATGGTTTTGCTTCACCACTACCATCATCAGATGAAGGTACATTTGAAGTTTTCCATTTCTTTGATTCTTGATCAAAGTAATTATCACCCCATAAACGTGACATTAATTTCTCTTCAGAAACACCAAATTTTGAAGCGTAAAGTTTTGCGAATTTACCAATTGTAAAACCCCAACCATGTAGGCCAGAACCAAATGCAATTGTACCTTTCTCTGGTGAGAGGTTAATATCACCCATCATACCATTACCAAATTCATTGTTTTCACCAGTACAACCAAATGATCCAATTACTACATTTACAGATTCAATGGCTCTTGTAAATGATAAATAGGCATCTTCACTGTTTAATTGGAGTTCCAAAAGAAAACGATCAACCTTGTTTACAAATAAAACTGGTTTAATACGTTCAGCCATTGCTTGACGTAAAACAGTTTCAGTTTGTACACAAACACCCTCAACACAATCGATAACTACCAATGCACCATCGGTAACACGAAGTGCTGCTGTTACTTCAGAACTAAAATCAACATGACCTGGTGAATCAATAAGATTGATCAAGAATTCGTGTGAGCTACAACCAGTTGGTAATTTCTCATCTTTTGGCATTTCAAAGTGAAGTGAAACAGATGATGACTTTATGGTAATACCACGTAATTGTTCATCTGGACGACATGACATATATCCTGCATTACCAGATACCTTATCTGCAATAATACCAGCTCTTTGAATTAATGAATCAGTAAGAGTAGTTTTACCATGATCAACACTTTTTTTTTTTTTATTATTTTAAAAAATAATAAAAATAATAATAATAATAATAATAATAGAAAATAAAAAAAAATATTAATAATTAATAAAATTTTATTAAATAATAATTATAAAATAAATTATAATACTTACTGAGCAATAACAGACATATTTCTGATATTTTCACGACGATCCATAATTGAACGAATTTGATCTATTGTAAAATTGACCATTTTTTTTTTGTTTTAGTTTTTTTAGAAATGAGAGTTTTTAAAATGAATTTTAATAATAAGAGTTTAAAGAGAATAATTGTACAAAGGCAAATTAAAGTTTGGCCAATGTAGGGGAAAAATAAAGTTTAAGTTTTATTAATTTTGTTTTGTATATGTAATAATATTTATTATTGATATGACAAAAATAAAAAAAAAAAAATTTTGTTTAAATAGTTTTCCTTTGGCCAAAAAAAAAATATTTGGGAAAATAGAAAGAAAATATATTATAATTTTAATATAAAAAAAAAAACAACCCCCCAATCAATATTAATTTTTACAAAGACATCAATTCTGAACATATTTTCAATTTCATTTTTTTTTTATATAAAAAAAGAAAACTCAAAAACCAAAGAAAAAAAAAAAGTCCTTTCCAAACTATTTCTTTTAAAATATTAAATCTTTTTTCAATCTAATGTTATCAAAAAAAACTTTTTACATTACATTTTTTTAAAAAAAAAAAAAAAAAAAACTCCCATAATTTTTAAAATTAATTAAAAATGTTCTAATTTAATTTTAAAAATGACATTATTTTAATAGGGTGGCCTTACCAGCATCAAATTCTATCCTTTCGAGACCCATTTGGTGGGATGTGTGGAGAAATCCATACAGTTGGTTCAATTCCAATCTTGAAAACAAATAAATCTTGCCATCTGTTTTTTTTTTTTTTTTTTTTTTTTTTTTTTTTTTTTTTTTTAAAAATGTTCTAATTTAATTTTAAAAATGACATTATTTTAATAGGGTGGCCTTACCAGCATCAAATTTTATCCTTTCGAGACCCATTTGGTGGGATGTGTGGAGAAATCCATACAGTTGGTTTGATTCTAATCTTGAAATCAAATAAATCTTACCATCTGTTTTTATCGACACTGAGTTTGGTGTATTTTATTTGGTAATAATTGCATTATTGCTTACTAAAATTAGGTTGTTATTATTGGTGCTTTTAGACTTTTTTGATTAGGTGAGGGATTTTCTTTCTTTTTTCCCAAAAAAATTTATTAAAAAAAAAATTATAAAAAATAAAATAAAACATTCAAAATAATGGGTTCAAATCTTGGTCTGACCACGAATTAACAAATAATAATAATATTAATAAAAATAACTTAATTTTAAAAAATAAAATAAAAAGGATAGTCGACAAGTTTTTTTTTGAGGGAAAGGAAATTATATATATTTTTTTTTTTTTTTTTTTAAAAATTAGGATATTTAAAAAAAAATCATTAATAAAAAAAAAATTAAAAACAAATTTTATTGTATCTCATTTTTTGGTATATCCTTTTTTAATTAAAAAAAAAAACACCAACCAATTATGTGTTTTTATTTTTTAATTAAAAAAAAAAAAAAAAATTGTAATAATAACAATTTTTTGAAAATATCCCATTTAAAAAATATCTTAATTTGATTTTTTTGAATTTTTTTTTTTTTTTTTTTTTTTTTTTTTTTTTTTTTTTTCACAAAAATTATCTTTTTTTTTTTTTTTTTTTTTTTTTTTTAATATCATTTTTATTATTACCAATTTTTTTTATTATTTGTTCATTTTCATAAACAGAATGAGCTTTTTTAGTAATTTATTTTCAAAACCTGAAGAGTAAGCAAATAAAAATAAAAATAATTACAACAAGATAATTTTTGAGGAAATTAAAAAAAAAAAAAAAAAATCATTAATTAATTTTAAAAAAAAATCATTAATTAATTTTAAAAAAAAATCTAATCTTTTATTTAAATAGTAAATTAACATCTTTTCAAGTTTCAAAAGCACCAACATTTGAAGAATTTAAAAAAACATTAAAAGATAATGGAGTCTCTGATACAACATTTGAAGATTTGTTTGAAAAAATGGTATTAATGACATTGACGTCATTTTTAGAAAAGTACCCATCAAAAGAAACTTCAAAATGTCAACATAGTAAGTTTTATTTTTTTTTCTATTTATATACCAACAAAATTATTAATAGATTTTTTTTTTTTTTTTTTTTTTTTTTTTTTTTTTATAAAAAGTTCCAACACAACCAGAATGGTTTTATTCATGTAAAACTTGTTGTAATGAATCAAACTATTATTGTAGAAATTGTTTTTTTGATGGTGAACATATTGAAAAAGGACATTCAATTTCAATGACAGAAAATTCTAGTGGTAGAGTTTGTGATTGTGGTGGTGAAGGTATTAAACCTGAAGCATATTGTAGTAAACATATTAAATCCAATGAAAAGGTAAAGCAAGAGCTACTAAGTAAGATTCCAAGTTTCGTTAAAAAGGATATTCACATTTTCTTTAGATACTCACTTCAATATCTTCAATATTTGTCAACTACATCAGCAACTCAACCAACAATCTCTGAAGAGAACAAAGAGGAGACCATATTAATTGGAAGTTGGTTCATTATGATAGCATCAATTTCATCGTCATTGGTTCATATGGCTGCAGAAGAAACTTCAGGAAGAGTTTTAGATTCATTAGAGAATGGTGAATTTAAATTGAATGAACACAAACCATTACCTTACAAAATTGAAACTCATTCAATGGATGGTAACAGTGATATTATTCAACCATTTGCAAGTAAAAATTCAAGTTTATTATCATTTGTATTTGGTAATAGTACCGCATTGCATTCTCTATTGCCATTGATCATCATTTTATATGATAATCATAAGAATTTCAAATTGGTGGTAATTGAAGAGTTTCTTAAAAACTATTCAAACTTATTTAAAAATAGAGATCAAGTTTCCACCGATATCTCTTTGAAAATGTCAAGTCTCTATTTGGGTAATAGTTTAATTTCAAAGTTTTGTACCGACTATTCAAAATATAATTACTTGGAATTGGTATTACGTGCTCATAAGAATTACTATGTACCATTGTTATTACCATTCTATCAAACTTCAAATCCAGAGGATATCAAAAAGGATGTTATGTTACAAACTGATCTTGAAAATTTCCCAAGATTAATGAAATCCGCGAATATTGTAAAATACTTTGTAACCGATGAAGAGAAAATGGATTTATTCTTTGAATTGGCAGGTTCTTATCATAAATTTACAACCTTGGAATATATTGACCCATCAATTTCAACTTGTAAATTCCTTTTAAACACTGAACATTACCTTGTCAATACCATTAGAAATATTTTGACAACTATTGAATCTGAAAAAGATTTTATTTTTGATTCTGAAACTTTGAAAAAGAAGTTTTTAGATTCAACAATTAAAAGTATCGCCGAGAAATTGGTAAAGAATATTAAAGAATTAAAAAAAAGAGAAATGACAAATCGTTGTGGTATGATGTTAGAACATAAGGACTTTTTCGTTAATTTCACCTATGCTGAAATTCCTGTACATTTCCCATTGTTCCGTATTTTATCAGCTTTCTTATTACTTAGTGGAATGGATCCAATGGAATTGTTGACAACAAAATATAATCTAACTCAAGCTGATATCACTGAAATGGTTACAACTATTCTTTTGTTTAGATTCTGTTATATCACCTATGATATTCAATCCTCCACTGAAAATATCACCGATATCTCCATGTTGTACGATTTACATATACTTCAAGTTGGTCTCTGTTTATTGGGTACAAAGAAATTCTTATTGACTTTCTTTAATGCTTTATCATCAATCAGTCATGGTAACAATTCAAAGGTATTCGTTGATAATCTTTCCTTGTTAATCTCTGTATTCCAAACTAGAGCAAATCTTGCACCAACTAAAACTCAAGCATTCTATCATTTGTACCAAGGTGCCATGTCTGGTTTATTCTTTAAAGTTCATTTCCGTTCATTCGATATGATTTTACCAGGTTTCACTGAAAATGATATTTGTGAAAAGCATATCGAAGAGTTTACAACACCAGGTGAAACAGAAAAGCTTTTACTCGATCAAACCAATTGGAAATATTATGATAAATATTATCCATACTTTTCTTTGAACTATCGTGATTTAATCTCTTCAAATTGTTCAAAGAAGTATAAAGCCTATCAAGAATCATTGGGTTTACCAGGCAACTTCAATCCATTACCACCACAACTTGAAGAATTACCATCACAATTATCTGGTGTTTATTCAGCATTAAATGATCAATACCTTTTCGAAATGATTTTCAATGTTTTGGTTGCACCATTGCACTCAACATTTGTTGATTATGAAAATTCCTTTGAATTACAATCTGTTATCAAACGTTTATTCTCTTCAGTTCCAGTTCCACCAATCAATGAATTTTTTTATATTTTAACATTGACTTTCAAATCTTTTAAAGAACAATTCTTACCAAAATTACAAGATTCAGAGAAATTGGAATTACAACAATCACTTCAAGAATACTTTAAATTGGATTCTGAAAATAAATTCACTTTCAAATTCCAATCAACAATTAAAGAGAATGCAATCACTCATTTACTTCAAGTTTATCATGTTAACTTGGGTGAATCAAATGGTAAAGTTATGTTATCATTATATGATTTACTTTTAAAATATAATGAAATCATTAAAAAAGATAATTTACTTTATTCTGAATATACTTCAAATATCAATTATGTTTTCAATATTCTTTTTGAATTTGATTCTGAAATATTTAATCAATTTAAACAACAATCAAATGTAGTTGCTGCTGTTGTTGATGTTGCTGCTTCTGCTGCTGCTGTTGATAACTCTACTACAGAAAATACCACCACAACCACTTCATCATTAAATGTTGAAGATTCATTAAAAGATTTAAATATTAAAGATGATTCAACAACAACAACAACAACTACTGTTGATGCTACTGCCACCACCACCACTAATGAAGAAACAACAAAGAATTGTGTAATTTGTAATGGTAATGAAGAAGTTGGTAGATTATTTTCAATGTCATATATTGATTTATCATCAGTTACATTCCAAAATGCAACTAGAACTGTTTATCAATATTCAAAGGATAAAGAGAATGGTTATGATCCACGTTATCAAACTTTTCTTGAAAACTTTTACTTTATTGATATTAAACCAGGTACATCACAATACATTCCATATAAAGATGATCCAGCACCATTATTTGCATGTTATCTTTTCCAAAGGTGTCCATCCACTTATATCTCTAGTTGTGGTCATAATGTTCACAAGAAATGTTTAGAAAAATATAATAAAACCAATCCACCACCAGTCAATACACTTTTCAACAATACCTATAAATGTCCAAAATCAGGTTGCTCAAGAGAATGTGACATTCTCATTCCATTAGGTAAACCAGATACTTCATTAGATTTTAAATCTTCAGCCAATGAATTATTCTCAACCATGTGTTATTTCGATTTCTTAGCTTTGATGGAAAAAGAAAACAAATACAGTATCGATAAGTATTTATGGAAATTTGTTTTACAAAATATTGAAACCTTGGAATTGAAATCAAGAAAAACCAAACTCTACAATGAATCTGAAAATGATCCAGAATACCATTTAATGAGTGAACAAGAATTCCAAAATGAAATGTTAACAACTTCACGTCTTTTCAAGGTAGTTATGACTGCAGATGTTGAACCAGAACCACTCTTACCAATTTACGACCAATCAACCTTCTTTATGGATCCATTCACAAGTAGTAGTTATTCAGTTTACTTGGAACCAAAAGAACAACCAATTGAATTGTTATTCAAAGGTTTAGCATTATACCTTTTCAATGTACTCCTTAATCATTGCTTTAGAAATAAAGTTGTTCCAAGTGAAAGTGCTGATAATCCAACCATCGTTTCAAAATTAATCATTGAAGAATTTAATAAACTCTTCTTTGATGATTCAAATAAATTAAAACAATTGGATCAAAAGGTTTATTTAGAATTTAAAAATCAAATCCATCCATACCTTAGAAAACTTTTGATTTTCAATAATCTCTACAAACCAGAATCATTGAAATCTTCAACCACTTTTGATATTTCTTTGGATGTACTTTCAGACTTTAATCAATGTATGAAGTTATTGTTTAATTTCGATTCAATTGAACTTTTATTCTCACAATTGGTTACAAAGGATTATTTAGAGTTAACTTTGAACTTCTTTATGAAAAAGAGAAAACTCAGTTCAAATATTTCAAGTTTCCCACAATTATTATGTACCTATCCACCACCACAACAATATGACTTCCTTCCAGATTTCTTTGAAATGTTGCCAAAATATGCCGATTCTATCAAAGAGAATACTGATGTTGGTAATTGTTCAGTTTGTAAAAAGATTAACAAAATGGTTTGTTTAGTTTGTGGTGTTGGTATTTGCCCAAGCACAACTTGTAAACTTGGTCCAATCGTCCATTTATATTCTTGTCAATCCGCTCCAATAGGTTACTATCAACATGTTCCTTCTCCAAGTCTTTTTGTTTACATAACAAAACATAGTATTTTCACAAGATCATTCTCAACCTCCATTTACTTAGATAAAAATGGTAAAAAACCAACAGATCTCTCTGATTGCAATTTAACTCTTTCAAAGAAAGAATTGAAAAAACTCTTTATTAATTGGATGAATCATTCAAACTCTAATTTTTTAATTAAAAATAAATAAAATAATTTGAATAATTTAAATAATTTAAATAATTTAAATAATAAAAATAAATAAATAAATAAAAATAAATAAATAATTAAATATTTAAGTTAATAAATAAAATCATTCTATTTATTGAGTTAAATAAACAAAGAATAAAATAGCTAAAATTGAACTACCCCAATTAGCAACTATAAAACCAAAAATTCTACAACGATGATTATAATCCCAACCAACATGGGGGTGGAATTTGAACACCTGATAGAATAAAATGATTGGTAAAGCTGCAATGTTTACACCTAATGCTTGAGCAAATGATACAATGTAAACGCTAAACATTATATGCATTAACCAATAATAAAAGTTTGCACTAGTGGTCGGTTAATTCCTGATGTCCAATAAATTGTTATAAAGAAAAGTGTACATGATACTATAACGTATGGAATTTCAAAAACAATCATTTACTTACTGTATCACGTTTAAAGTATTCTTTTTGAATGAAAAACATTAGTGATACTAAATAAATTAATACCAAGTATCAATGCTTCCCAACTCATTAAAACTCTTTGTTGTTGATCAGATGAACTATCCTTTAAGTCATAAAAAGTAAAACCAATTACAAGACCAGAGATTGTACTTTGAGCAAAACTACCTATTGTATAATAAACGTCACGAAAGTAAATTATATTTAAACGTTTATAAACTTTAATGAATTGAGTTAAATAACCATTTGCAAATTCTCTTGCTTTACCTTTATTTTCAACGACGTTGCCATCTTTACCATTTGAAATATATTTTTCTAATGTTTCTTTTGATTTTAAATGATGATCCAATTCTTGTAATACATCTTGATATTATTTTGATTGTTTCCAAACTGTTTGTCAATCAAGATTTGTTGTACCACTAATACCTGCACCAGTTGCTTCTAAAATATATTAAGCAGGATTTTCATCTTCAGTACATGGACAAACACCATTACGTTGGAAATAAGAGGTTAAATTTTTAGATTTTTCACCTATATCACCAAAATATACTTTTTTACCACCCCTTGCTAATATTTCAAAACATAGAAAAAATAAAAATTTAGATATGATCAATTTGTAGTTCACCACTTTGTTAAAATGAGTGATGGTATCTTCACTTGGAATAATCTTAAATATACTGTACAAGGGAGGGGCCAAAAAATTTTAGTTACAGATGATGATGATGATTTACCAATTGTGTCATTTGAAAAGTTTGGTGTTGATGTTTGTGATGTTAATGAGTTTGGTGTTGATGTGGATGATGATGATAATGGTGGTGAATTTTTATTAGAGTTTACAATTTGAATTGGTTGGAATGATGATTATAATGACGAGCTTGAAGTATTACTAATAGATCCTAATGGTCCTAATCCACAAACTGAAATTGCATTACTTATTGTCGAGTTTAATGGTGATGATGAAGTTGGTTATGCTCCTGGTGTTCCTCCTGAATTGGAGTTTTTCTTCCACCCAATAAACGATGGCATATTACTTTATTTTTGTATAAACTCTTTTTTCTAATTAGTAAAAAAAATTAAAAACCAAGGAAAAAAAATTAAAAATAATAAAACTATTTTAAAACATATCACATTACGATAGTGATTTTAAATCAGTAAAAGAAAAAAAAAAAAAAAATTAAACATTTAAATAATAAATAAACTAAAATTTAATCTTTTAAATAATAATAATAAATAAAATTAAAAATAATAAATTAATAAGAATAAAACTATTTTAAATAATCACTTTACCCTTGTGATTTTAAAATATTAGAAAAAAATAAAAAAATAAAAAAAAAATATAATTATTTGAAATATTTTTTTTTTTTATTGAAATAAATATTATTATAAAATGAAATTTAAAATGTTTCTTTTTTAAAATTCAAGATTCTAACATGGCAAACAGTTAGAAATAATTAAATGTTTGCCATGTTAGAATCTTAAATTTTAAAAAAGAAACATTATAAATTTCATTTTATAATAATAGTTATGAGATGATTGCTAAATGAAATACAAACTATTGTATTGGAAAGTTGTTGACAACTAATGTTTAACCTGCAATTGGAAATGGTCTTGTTTTTTTGATTCGTAATCAGGGAGTGTTGATATATAAGATTTTATCATTTTGAATTTGTTCCATGGTGAATGATTTTTGTATTGTGTCTTTGTCCGTATACACCATGAAACTAAAGAGATCGTGCGCTATTTCTTTTTTTGAATGTCGGAATATTCTTTAGATTTGCTTCCCAATTTTCATGAAACATAACATAAAACTTTCCAATAGTTAACGAACCTGAATTACCCTTGTTGAAATATGGTGGTGATCTCCCAGTTGAACAGCTTTGCTAAAGTTGGTGGTGGATATGTTGGTTGTAGAAGTAGTTGATGTATTGGTTGTAGAAGCAGTTGATATGTTGCGTGTTGTGGAAGAGGTTGGTGTGTTGATTGTAAAAGTAGTGGATTTGTTGGTTGTAGTGGTAGAGGTTGAGTGCTTTAAAAACTCCTCTTTCAACTTTGAATAATTTTTATGGGCAGCATATTCATATAATTTATCATAACAAGGAAATCTAAGTTTAATACTATCCCAAGCAGTTTCAAAAAGATCAAAAGATTTACGACTAATACCCTTGATGAATTGATTTGCATACTCTTCTTTTTGTAAAATGAAAGTTTTTACCAATGATTCTAAATCATCAGATTCATCAAATTTAAATATATAATCTCTATTATTATTTTTTAAAGTTTGGCATATTCTACTTGATGCTGTGGATTTACTACCTTGATATGTACAATCATCACCTTTATTGACAGAAAATCCGAAATCAATTAAAAGTGGATGTTTATTTAAAACTAAAATATTTGACGGTCTAATATCTCTATGAATTACATTCTTTTTGTGGATTGATTGAATTATATCTACCAACTAAACAATTTTTAGAAAAGTAAGTAAAATAAAAGTATTAAATAATAATAATAATAATAATAATAATAATAATAATAATAATAATAATAATAATAATAATAATAATAATAATAATAATAATTAATATTAAATAAAGTTACCTCTGAATAAAATGATGCAGGTGCACCACTGCTATCAATTGGGAGTCCTCTTGGTGAGATTTGAATAAAAAAACCTTTTTCACAACATTTAATAATTGATGGAATACCAGTTATACCCTTTAATCTATTCAACATTGAAATTTCATTGTCATATTCCAATTTTTGATGAAATACCTTGAATACTTTAGAATTATCAACAATAAATACTTGGGATGTTGCGCCAGAGAAAAATTCAACTCCTGATGTTTTTGATATTTTTAAACTGGATGGAATTGGAGTGATGTTATATTCTACATAAGACATAAGATCATAAAGATGTTGGATACCTGTTGTTAAAGGGTAGTCTTTTGTTATTTCAAACTTTTTACTACCATCTGAAAGTTTATATCTGAAAAATTTGATTAATTCTTTGTTTATCAAGAAACCAAACATTGATCCATCGTTGAAATGACGGTTTGAATTTTCAACTACGAATTCCATGTAACTAATAACTTGACCTTTATATTGTGAAGTATCTAAACTTTGATTGATTTTAATGTCTCCTGTAATATAAACCCAGTATGGTTCATATGGGAAATTGATATCTCTTATTGCTAAATCACAAAACATTTTAGGTTTAGAGCTGCACATCATTTTAGAGGTACCATCATATATTTGGATTTTTTTTCCTTTGTTTAAAATTCTAAATATTCTAAATAACTCTTTTTGTAATGCTTTTTCATCTGTGTATTGACCTGTACTAATTTCATTTACTAAATTACCTAATTCAACCTTAACCTCTGTTGTTGGAATTTTCCATTGTTTGAAATTGCAATTCTCTTTAATAATTCCCGAATCATTCTTTTTTGAAAAATTTTGAGAATATGTTGTTTTGCTTAAAAAAAAAACACAGTTGTTAGATATATGTAAAAAACATTATGTAAAACAATAAAAGCATTGATATTTTCTTACCTCTGTTTGAGTTCTTGATTCTACAAGGGCTTCCACCATTTTCTTTTTCCTCTAATTTTTTATTATTTTCCTCTAGTTTTTTATCTTTTTCCTCGTTATCTCTTTTCAAATTTTCAATTATTTGAAGTAAATCTTTTTCAGCCATTATTTTCGTTATTATTATTTAATAAAAAATTATAAAAAATGAAAAAAAAAAAAAAAAATTTTAAAAATTATAAAAAATAAAAAATAAAAAAATTTTTTAAAAATTATGAAAAAAAAGGCGCGAAAAAAATTTTCGTTACTAATCCATTTATGTATCAGATCAAATAAATTGTTTTTGTAATAATTGATATTGTTGTGCTTGTTGTAACTGTTGTGCTTGTAATTGTTGATATCATTGGGCTGTTAACGCATTTTGTGGTGGTGGTTGTTGCTCAAGTCAACCTAAAATGAACACCTAAAATGTATTAAATACTCAAAAAATAACATCCAAAGTGTGTGGTGAATTATTATGTGTTTTTTTAAAATTTTAATTATTTATTTATTTCATTTTTTTTTTTTTTTTTTAAGTTATTATTTATTATTATTTTATTAAGTTATTATTAAGTTATTTTAATAAAATTCATCATCATCACTATTATTATTACTTATAATTATATAAGTATTTGGATTAAATAATGGTCGAATAAAACTACCAACATTTAATAAATCAACATTAAAATTTTCAATATAACCATTTTGATTTTGAATTACATTATAAAAGAATAAAACAATAGAGAAAAATAAATTATCAAAACCAGGTGAAATATCCCAAATTACATTATTTTGTGAATAAATTCCTTTTGGAATTAAAATATCACAATGTAATGGTCTTTTATATGCAATACTAATCATTATTGAATATTGAGATTAATAAATATAAAATGAATGAAAAAAGTTAGTATATAGTATGTATATGGTGTGTATAGGGTATTATGAAACTTACATTTACTATCTTCATGTTTAATATATTTTGAAGAAAATGGTATCTGGATTTGGAGCAGTAACATCCCTATATAATTTATAATCCATGTAAGCAACGAATAAACAAAATAATAATTGTTCATCAGTTGGTAATTCATTTGCAATCCAACCTTGACCACCTTAGGAAAACATGTTTATCACGAGATAATTCAATAATTCCAACAGTGTACCATTCATCATATTATCATATTGTTGTTTTGTAAATGAAATAAATATTAAGAAGATTAAAAAAAATGAAATTTAAAACGCATATAATATGACCCAAATCCAATATAATCTGAATATTTGGTATTCTCCCAATTACTTGATATCATTGGAAAATTTTCACTTTTTAATGTATTTCTATTTGAACTAACAAATGGTGCTGTTTTTGTGGTTTATTTATAATTTGATTTCTATTATTAATAATAGATTGTCTTGGTGTAATAGTAGTAGTTGGTATTGTTCCTGATGTCGATGTTGATGATGTTGTTGGTATTCTATTTGCAGATCTTGATAATGCACTTGTTGTTAATCTTTCAATTTTATTATTATTATAATTATTATCTTTATAATCTTTATTATTACATAAAACATCTTGAATTATAATAATTTTAAAATTTAATAGTTTCATTTACATCATCATCATCATCATCACACATATATACATTCTAGTTTTCCATTATTTTTTTTTTTTAATTAATAAATAAAAATAAAATCATTGGAAAGATTTTTTTTTTTTTTTTTTAAACAAAATATTTTTTAATTATTAAAAAATGAAAAAAAAAAAATTTAAGTATGTGATATAGTTAACAATACTTTTTTATTTTTTATTTTTCATTTTTCACATAGAAAAAAAAAAAAATTTCCACTTTTTTTTTTTTTTTTTTAAAAATAATATCACAAGATATTATATGAAAGAGAAAAAAAAAATTTTGTCATAAAATTGGGAAAAAAAAAAAATGAGAAATAAAAATAAAAAAAAATTAATGAAAAACAAAAAGATATTCATTAATAAATGTGTAATTGTTATTTTTTTTTTTTTTTTTTATTTTTTTTTTTTAAAATAATATCACAAGATATTATATTAAAAGTATATTTTATTTTTTTTTTTTTTATTTTTTTTTTTTTTTATATGAGAATATTTACTACATTAGGAATGAATTAATTGAACTACTTATTGAAACTTTCTTTAATTATAATTTTATTTTGGCATAATATTATTTTAAAAACATTTACTAATTGTTATGTTAATTTAAATCTGTATCATAGTCATTTTTTTCATTTTTTTTTCCTAATTTTAATTTTTTTCTATCTTTTTTAATTATTGATTTTGTGAATGATATTATACCTAAAGATATAGTTTTTGTTGTATCATATAAAACCCAAAATAACTTTTCCAATATACATAATATGAATAAAAATGCCAATAAAAATGGTATATATGAAAATATACATAGGATGTAGTATAAAAAGTAAACTGTGTAATAGATGATTATGTAAATATTTTTAAAAGTAAAAAAATGAGATATTACAATAAATAATGAAATTATTATTATAATTAAAAAAAGTTTGTTGTAGTTGTATTGAGTTTATTTTATCCATTTTTAATAAACCAAAATTTATTTTTTGAAAGTTTAGAATGATTTAATTATGAAATAATTTTTTTTTTTTTTTTCCAATAGCTTTTTATAATTATTTTTGAGTAAATTATAAATAAAAAAAAAAAAAAAAGAAAATTGAAAAAAAAAAAAAGTTTTCTTTTTTAGGAAAGTTAAATATTTTTATTTTTTTTATTTTTTTTTTTTATTAATTATTTTTATGGTAATCAAAATATCGTGATTAATAATAAAAAAATAAATATAATATTTTAAATTCTTTTTTTTTTTTTTTAATTTTTTTTTTTTTGATTTTCATCAAATTTGATAACGGGAAGGAAAAATAATTATTTTGGAGAGCAAACAATGTTTGAACAATTACCAGGAATTATAGCATCCATTCTTTGACCGAAATTAGTGAGAGCAGCATAATTTCTATGTGATTCACCAGCAGTGATTTGATATTGTTCTATTGGATACCATTTTACAAAACACACATCAGCACCACTAATAAAAGATTGAACATTACCACGGAAACCATCAGATAATGAGAGATAACCTTGAGAGACATTGTAAACATAACGATCACCTTTGAAATCCCAACTACTAAATAAGTAAACTTGACCATCTGGTGCACCAACACATGTTGGATCTAATGATAAACTACCATTAATAATTGAAAAAAATAAAATTGTTGAAATAATTAAGATTAAGGAATTTCTAATATTCATTTTTAATTTTTTTATTTGTTTTTTTTGTTAAATGTTTGAATTTTAATGAAGACTTGAAAAACTAAATTCTCAATCTATTTATAGTTTTTTAATTTCAATATTGAAAACATATAAAAAAATTCAGATTTTATATTAAAAAATCAATATTACTTACTTTGGATAATTAAAAAACTTTAAAAATAAAAAATCCAAGTTTATTAACCGACTTTCTTAATTTCAGTTGGTAAATGTACATTTTATATATTTAATTAATATCATCATAAATAAAATAATATTTTATTAAAAAAAAAAAATTAAAAAAAAAAAAAAAAAAAAATTAAAAAAAATAAAGATATTAAAAATTAATAGATCTATATTTTATTTGGTTTAAATTTAGAAAAAAAGTTTTTACTAATTTTTTTTTTTTTTTTTTTTTTAATTTTTTTTTTTTTTATTTTAAAATTTTTTTATTTTTAATTTTTTTATTTTTAATTTTAATTTAATTTAATTACAATTTAATTATAATTTATTTATTTTAATTTTGAATTTTTAAAATAGAAAAAAAATAATTAAAAATGGAAATTGGTTTTAAGTGTTTCAAATTCTAAAAAAAAAAAAAAAAAAAAAAAAAAAAAATTTTAAAGTTTGATATAAAATAAAACATTTATTTCTATTTGAATTAAATTATATTTTTATTATGAAAGAATAACAACAGTTTAAAGTTGATATTATCATAGAAGATGTGATTGTTTAATATTCTTCTTCTTGTTCTTCACCTTCAGTTGAGGCAGAAACAGATTCATAATCTTTTTCGAGAGCAAGTAAATCGTCACGAGCTTCAGCAAACTCACCTTCCTCCATACCTTCACCAACGTACCAATGGACGAAAGCTCTCTTGACAAACATGAGATCGAATTTGTGGTTGATTCTTGAGAAGACTTGAGAGATGGCGGTGGTGTTTGATAACATACAAACGCTCTTCTTGACTTCAGCCATTTCACTATCTTTGGTTGAAACTGGAGCTTGATTATTGATACCACATTTGAAACCAGTTGGGGACCAATCGACAAAGGAAACGTTTCTTGATTTCTCTGAACGAATGTTTTGAACGGCTTTTTGGGCTTCTTTTGGTACGATATCACCTCTGTACATTAAACAACAGGCCATATATTTACCAAGATTTGGTTGACATTTGGCCATAATGTTCTTTTCAGAGAAGACGGCACTGGTGATGTTATCGACAGTGATGGTTTCGTGGTGAGCTTTTTCACGTGAGATAACTGGTGCATATGAGCAGAGTACAAAGTGAAGACGTGGGAATGGAACTAAATTGGTTTGAATATCATTGATATCAAGATTTAATTGACCTGGGAAACGGAGTGATGAAGTTAATGAACTAATAACTTGAGCAATTAAACGATTCAAATTGGTATAAGTTGGTTTTTCAATATCTAATGAATTCTTACAAATATTATAAATTGCTTCATTATCCAACACTATTTTTTTTAAAATAATAATAAAAAAAAGTTAATATTTAAAAAATAATTTTTTTTTTTTTTTTTTTTTTTTTTTTTTTTTTTTTTTTTTTTTTAATAATTAAAATAACTTACTAAAACTAACATCAGTATGTTCTAATAAAGAATGAGTTGAAAGTACAGAATTGTATGGTTCAACGACAGAGGTTGAAACTTGTGGTGATGGGTAAACACAGAAATCGAGTTTTGATTTTTTACCACCATAGTCGAGAGCTAATTTTTGGAGTAATAAAGAACCGAAACCAGAACCTGTACCACCACCAACACTGTGGAAGACGAGGAAACCTTGGAGACCATCACATTGATCGGCTAAACGTCTGATACGATCGACGCAAACATCGATTAATTCTTTACCAACGGTGTAGTGACCACGAGCATAATTGTTGGCAGCATCTTCTTTACCGGTAATGAGTTGTTCTGGATGGAAGAGATTCTTGTAATCACCAGTTCTAATTTCATCAATTACGGTTGGTTCCAAATCTAAAAAGATGGCTCTTGGGACAACTTTCTTACCATTGGTTGATTCGCTAAAGAATGTACCTAAATCTTTGTTGAGGTTGTTGACGTCACTTGATTGTTTACGATCAGCTGGAATTGAACCATCACGTTCGATACCATGTTCTAAACAGTAAAGTTCCCAACATGAATTACCTACTTGGACACCTGCTTGACCAATATGAATTGAAATAATTTCACGACCCATTCTTTTTTTTTATTAATTGTTGATTGTTGGTTTTTTTTAAAAATACACAAATAAAATAAAATTGAAAAAAATAAAATAAAACTATTTAATTTAAATTGAAATAAATATTATTTGTATAAGTTTCTGGTAATGAAGAAATCTTTACAAAGTTATTATTAAAAAAAAAAAAAAAATAATAATAAAAAAAAAAATAAAAAAAAAAAAAAAAAAATTGAAAATTGGTGATGAAAAAAAAAAAATTGGAAAAAAAAAAAAAAAAAAAAAAAAAAAAAAAAAAAAAAAAAAATTGAAATCTTTTTTTTTTTTATTTTTTTTTTTTTTTTTTTTTTTGTGAAATTGAAAAAATTAATTTTGCGCGCCTTTTGTGAAAGGGATTTTTAATTAAATTGAAAATAAAATAGGAATGTATAGATTAAATTACCAAATTAAGATTGATTATAAAATTATTATATTAATATATATTTTTATGATAATTATGACATGAAAACTTTCTTTTTTTTTTTTTTTTTTTTTTTTTTTTTAAAAAAAATTCAATTTTATTTATTATTTCCAAATTATTTACTTTAATAAAATATTATTTTATTAAATTATAAAAAAATGATAAGTAATTTTTTAAAATCAAATAATATTAAAAACAATTCTCCCTTTAGATCATTTTGTACTCGTTATAGTGAATCTCACGAATGGATTAAATTTAACCATAGAAATAAAACTTGTACTTTAGGAATAACTAAATATGCTTCGGATCAATTAAAATCAATTGTGTAAGTACCAAAATTAAAAAATTAAAAAAAAAAAAAAATTATAAACTAATAATTATAAATTTTTTTTTTTTTAAAAAAAAGAAATATTAATTTACCAGATTTAAATTCAACGATTACAAGAAAACAACCATTTGGAAATATTGAAAGTACAAAAACTGTTGCTGATCTTTTTTCAGATGTCGATGGAAAAGCAGTTTTATTGAACTCAGATGTCATTGTAGATCCAACAATAGTTAGCCATAGTCCAGAGGACAAAGGGTGGTTAATTAAAATGGAAAGTAATGACTTTGAATCATTTAATAAAATGATGACAAAAAGTGAATATGGTCAATTCTTAAAAGATATTAATAAATCAAATGTTTAAAACAATTAATAACAATTAATAACAATTAATAATAAATAATAATAATAATAATAATAATAATAATAATAATAATAATAATAATAATAATAATAATAATAATAATAATAATAATAAAAATAATAATAATAATAAAAAAAGATATTAATAAATCAGAAAATACCATAAAAATCCCAAAACAACATAAAAATAGAAATATGGATTTTTATGGCGACACAATTTTTTTATTTTTAATTTTTTTTTTTAATTTTTTTTATTTTTTTTGTTAGCTAAATTTCTCTTTTTTTTTTTTTTAATTAAAACTTCAAAAAATTAATTAATTTCACAACACATACAAAAAAATGTCAAATAAAGTTATTTTATTTGGTGATTTAATGTCACAACCAACAAGAGCAGTATTATGGTTTATGATATTAAATAAAATACCATATGAATTTCGTTTAATTTCAATTAGAAATATGGAACAAAGATCAAAAGAATTTGAAAAAATGTAATTATATATATATCAATTTAAAAAATAAATAATAAGAATAATAAATTATAAAAAAAAAAATATATATATTTACTAATTTTTAATTTTTTTTTTTAGTAATCCATTTAAAAAATTACCAGTAATTCAATATGAAAATCAAAGATTATTTGAAAGTCATACTATATTAAGATGGTTATCACAACAATTTAAATTACCACAATATTATGATTACAATGATTTAAATAATAGATGTAAAGTTGATATGTATTTAGATTGGCATCATCTTGGTTTAAGAAAGGCAACAGCGGGTTTATTCTTTCAAAAGTTTATTTTACCAAAATTTGGTAAATCCGAATCTGAAGATATGGTAAAAGATGCAGAATTAAATATTCCAAGAGCATTCAAAGAGATTGAATCAATATTTTTAGCAAATGGTAATAATAATTATTTAATTGGTGATCAAGTTACAATCGCTGATTTCTCATGTTATTGTGAAATTAATCAATTGGAAGCATTAAATTTTGATTTCAAACCTTATCCAATCCTTACAAATTGGATGGAAAGAATGAAACAATTTAATGGTTTTGAGGAATCTCATAAAATTATTCATAAAATTGCTTCACAATCAAGATTGTAAATTAATAAAATAATAAAAAAAAAAAAAAAAGAAAAATCTATACAAATAATTATTTGTTTTATTTAAATTTGAATTTTTATTTTTATTTATAATCAGTATTTTCACAATAGTGAGCATACTCTTCTTCAGTCATTAAATGATTGGTTTGAAATGGTTCATTAATTTTTAATTCAATTGTCCATGAATCTTGGTCATTATTAAAAAATAATGAATTTGATTTTAATGGTAATTTTGGTTTAATCTTTGTTGTTGTTGTTGTTGTTTTCGTTGAAATTGTTGTAGTTTGTTGATTATTAAATTTATTATTAACTTTTGAAACTATACCAGATAATGGTGATTTAAATTGAATATTTTCTTCTTCTTTTGTCCATATAGATAGAAATGGTTGATTTAACCTTATTTTATCATTTATTTTTGGTAATTTAATTTTTAAGATTTTATTAAATTCATTATTTACAATATCTGATACATAATTAGTAATACCAATTGTTGCAAAATCTTTATTTTCTGAAATTTTAATCCATTGGTGATTTGGTGAATATTTTAACTTTTTATTTCTATTATTATTATTATTATTATTGTTATTATTATTATTATTATTATTATTATTGTTTTTATTATTAATAAAATTTCTAATAAAGAATAAATTATTAAAGTTATTCCTAAATATTATATTATTATTTATTATTTTATTTGATATTATTTTGTTCATTATTTTTGTTTATATTAAGAAAAACAAAAAAAAAAAAAAAAAAAAAAAAAAAAAAAAAATTTAACTTTGAACAATAAAAAAAATATATTCCTTTTTTTTTTCCCTTTTTTTTTTTCCTTTTTTTTTTTTTCCTTTTTTTTTTTTTTTTCCTTTTTTTTTCCTTTTTAGTAATTTTTTTATTTTTAATTTTTAATTTTTTTTTTTTTTTGAGATTTATATCTTTTTGTAAACCAAAAGTTGGATTTTAATTATTAATTTAATTGAGGGTCTTTTTATTTTTTTATTTTAATTTTTATTTTTTATTTTTATTTTAAATTTTAATTATTTTATTTTTACAATAATTATCATATTCATTTTTATTCATTAAACTATTAAAATCATTTATATTTGAAAATTTTATTTTACATAACCAACCCTTTGACATTGGTGATGAATTTATATAATTTGGATAATCGAGTACATCTTGATTAATTGAAATCAATTTACAATTTCTTATTGGTGAATTTAAAAGAATTTGGTCAGAAATTGTATCTAAAGAAATGGTTAATGGTTCATCATCAACTTGATTTTCATCTTTTATTATTGGAAATTTGATATATAAAACATCATCAAATTTATTAATTGGGCCATTCTCTGTTAATCCTAATGTACCAATAATAATATTATTATTATTATTATTATTATTATTACTATTATTATTATTATTAATTGAAATCCATAAATGATTTTTTGAATATCTTGTACAAAAAAATTTATTTGAAAGACTTTTTCTTAAATTATTTGTTGTTTTGAACAAAAACATTTTTTTTAATTGCTCGCTCTAAAAAATGAAAAATAAAAATTAAAAAAAAAAAAAAAATATTTTCATTTTTTTCATTTTACATTTTTTAAAAAATGTTTTAATTTTATTTATTTTTATATTAATTTTCTATATCAAATAGATCAGTCAAAAATACTCAAAATGATATAAAAAAAAAATCAATTCAACCATCTATTTTTTTTCAAATTTTTATAATGCCAAAACTGACATCGAACCAGCGACTTTAGGCTCGCAGATTGAAAAACTGCCCGAGCTCAGAATCGAACTGAGGACCCTCTGTTATCGCTTTAGTACATAGTACAAGACAGATATAATAACCACTATACGACACGGGCTCACATGTATTTTTTGTATTAAATAGCAGTTACCATATTCAGAATTTACCATTATTCCATTCAAAAATAATATTCAGAATGTGCCCAAGGAGAAAAAACTAATAATTGCGTTATCCAATTCAAAAAAAGAAAAATATTCAGAATGCGAGATAAAGGTGGAATTGGTTAAGTTTTAGTGAAAAAGTATCTAATATTCCCTTTTGACGTAAAGGTCCTCTCTGTACATAATAAACCAAAGAAGGATATTACAGTTTTGTAATGAATAGCACTTGGAAAAACCATCAAAATGTTAAACCATTAAAAGATTGCACAATAGCCATCCAATATAAAAACATATTAAGAATTTAACCACCAACAAATAATAAAAAAAACTCTTTAAAGATTTTTTATGGCTTTTTTATTTATTTCTATTTCTATTTCTATTTCTATTTCTATTTCTATTTCTATTTCTATTTCTATTTCTATTTCTATTTCTATTTCTATTTCTATTTCTATTTCTATTTCTATTTCTATTTCTATTTCTATTTCTATTTCATTTCTATTTCTATTCTATTCTATTTTATTTTATTTTATTTTATTTTATTTTATTTTATTTTATTTATTAAATTTGTGAAAATATCATCACTATCGCCATCATTAATTACTTTAATGATATTTTTATATTTTCGATAAAATTGGTCATCATATAATTGAATTGCATCGTTGGGTAAATAAAGCGATGTTAAAGAGGGAGGATGTAATGAAAGATCCAATGAAAAATTTGCAGAGAGTAATATTAGAGTTTCTAAATTTTGAGGTAATAAATGAGATTCCAATAAAGGAATTTCTTCTAATCCATTTGAAACATAGATTTGTAAAATCTTTAGATTAACTAAATCTGTTAAAAAATCACTTGCAGAATAATATTGTGGTAACCAGTGAAATGAAAATGATGTTAAATTCTTCAAGTTTGATAATGATCTAATATTCTCTATTTGACTATTATACTGTGACATACTAAAAATAATAGTCTCACAAGATTGTGGTATTGAATCTTGAATAATTGCACGAGTATAACCACAAATTTCTAATGATTTCAAATTCTTTAAATGTGATAAACACATAATACCACCAGCACCAGCACCAGCACCAGCACCAGTACCAGTACCAGTACCAGTACCAGCTTCACCATCTTCTGTTGATGATGGAATTAAATCACGATCATATAAATTTAAATTTAAATCTGTTATAGAATTTGGTAATAAAGGTAATGTGAAATTTTCCATTCCACCATCCATATTATTTGCTTTGAAATTTGGAAATGGGTATTTTATATTCAACTTCTTCATTGTTGAATGTAATGTTAATAATGCTTGATCATTTTCAATTAGTTCTCTAGAAATTGATAATGATTCAATTGAATTTGGAAATTCTTTAAAATTTTGATTACTATTACTTTTATTATTATTATCATTATCATTATCATTATTATTATTATTATTATTATGATTATTTTTACTTTTATTTTTGGTTTCATCTTTTTTTTGAATTGATAAAAATTTTAAAGAATTTGGAAAATTAATAAAATGATTTGTTTTGAATTGGTTTTGATTAACAGTTATTTTTAAATCTATTAAATTTGTTAATGATGGTATAAGTAATTCATGATTAAATGGTTGAGATATTTCTAAACTTGTTAATGAAGTTGGTAAGAAATTGGTTAGGGATGTTGATGATGGTAATTGATGCAATTCTAGTTGTTTTAAATTTGATGGTAATGAATTACATAGATCAGTACCAATGAAATTCGGAATACCACATGATTTTAAAGATGTTATTGAATTTGGTAATACACCTGGTTCAATATCACCTTTGAACGTACCTAAATCTAATGATTTCAATTGTTTATTTGGTAATGAACCTTGTAGTAATCGATTCTTATATTTAAAGCCTAAATCCAATTCAATTAAATCATCTGGTAACCAACCTGGTTCAATGGCTAACCTATAGGCATCACCAATTTCTAATTTAGTTAATGATTGTGGTAATAGGTTAGGTCCGAGAGGATAGCTATTAAATGATTTACCAATGTATAATGTTTCTAAACCATTTGGTATTATAGATTTATTAGTAGTTTGGTCTAGTAAACTTTGTGAAAAAAAGTGACCAAATTTCAAAGTTTTTAAAGTCGTTGATGGAAATAAACCAGATATAATTCTTTGATTATTTGAAAAACATGTTGTAAATTTTTTAATAATTTTTGGAAATGGTAATGGTGGTGGTGGTGATGATTCATTTGATTCATTTGATTCATTTGATTCATCATAATCTTCACTTGTAAATACTTTTTTATATGGTGTCATGGTTGGATTTGGTGTTTCAATAACTTGAACATTTTCTATAAAATATGAAAGTAACGGTTCAATTTTATGAATTTCCATTATAGAATTGGATGGAATCGTTATTGTTATATCTCTTAAATATTCTCTTTCTTTATAGTTTTTTAATTGTTCAATAGTAAATATCCTATTTGAATAATTTTGATTAAATAGTTTCAAATATTCAATAATTTGATTCTTAATTACAATATTCCTCCATAATTTATAAAATAAAAAATTATTATTATTATTATTATTATTATTATTATTATTATTATTATTATTATTATTATTATTATTCTTTATAATTTCCATTTTGTGTTTTGTCTTGAAAAGATTTTTTTTTTTTTTTATTTTTTTTTTTTTTTTTTTTTTTATTTTATTTTTTTTTTTTTTTTTTTAACAAAATTTTTAAAAAAAAAAAAAACCTCAAAAAAAAAATAATTTTTATCTATCTATCTTAATCATATTTATTTTATTTTATTTTATTTTTTTTTTTTTTTTAATAATTTCTTTTAATAATTTAGGGAAGGAAAAACTTAATTCAATAAAAGAAAAAAAAAAAAAAAAAAAAAAAAAAAAAAAAAACAGAATGGGTAATACATTTAGTTTTATGTCAAATGTAACAGGTAGCGAAAAGTTATCATCATTTAAAATTCAAAAAACACCAACCTATGACGAGATTTCAAGAGAATTATCAGAGGTTTTAGTTTCAAGTGAATTAATTGACGATATTTTCGAAAGATGTTGTTTTATGACAATTGATTTCTTTTTTGATACTTATAAATCTGATGATACTTTAAAATGTCAACATAGTAAGTTATTATTATTATTCTTTTTTCATTTCATTTTATTTTAGTTTTTTTTATTTTTTAATTTTCTTACTAATTTATTTAATAATAATAATAATAATAATAATAATAATAATAATAATAATAATAATAATAATAATAATAATAATAATAATAATAATAATAATAATAATAATAATAATAATAATAATAATAATAATAATAATAATAATAATAATAATAATTAATAATAATTAATAATAATTAATAATAATTATTAATAATAATTAATAATAAAAAGGTCCAACAAAATCAGAATGGTTTTTTACATGTTCAAAATGTTGTTTAGCAAATAATTCATGTATTTGTACATTATGTTTTTTAAGTGGTAATCATATTAGTGAAGGACATTCATTTTCATTATTTGAAGCGAATCAAGCAGCAGTATGTGATTGTGGTAATTCAGAAGCAATAAAGAGGGAAGGATTTTGTAGTGAACATATCAATGTTAATGAAATTTCAAAGAAAGAACGTATTGATAAATTACCATTCTTTATAAAGAAAGATGTTCATATCTTCTTTAGATACCTCTTTCAATATTTACAAAATTTATCAATTAAATCAACAGCTGCTGCAGCCACTCAAAAAAATACTGAAAAACTTGAAATTGAAGGTGATATACAAACAATCATTAATTGGTTATCAGAGGTTTGTAAAGAATCTTCAACTTTAATTCATATTATGGCTGAAGAATTCACTCAAAGAGTATTAGAATTTGAAAATGATGATAATAATGAAAAAGTTGAAAAAGAAGAAGAAAAAGAGAATAATTCCGATGATGATGAATATTATTATAGTAAATTTAAACTTTATCAACATAAACCATTACCATATAAAAATGATAATGAGTCAATTCAACAACAATGGGAAGGTCATCATTTTTTAGGATATATTTTCTCAAAGATTGAATTATTAGATCAATTTTTACCATTGTTAGTGTTATTAATTGATAATCATAGTGCATTCAAGATTGTATTATTTGAAGAGTATTTAAAGAATTATATAAGTATCTTTTCACCACGTGATTCAAAATCATCAAGTATCACTCTAACCATAGCAAGTTTTTATATGGAGAATAAGATATTGGTACCCTTTTCAACGGGTTACTCACGTCATAATGTATTGGAGCTTATATTGAGAAGTCATAAAACCATCTATGTACCATTGCTATTACCATTCTATCAAGCCGATAGTAAAGTTGAGAAAGAGGTAATGTTACAAAGTGATTTAAGTGCATTCACCAAACTAATGAAGAATCCATTGGTAGTGAAATACTTTTCAAAACAAGAGGATAAATTCAAATTACTTTTTGAATTTGCTGAGCAATTACATAGATTTACATCACCACAATTTGTAGATCCATCCATTACCACAACTAAATTCCTACTATTAATGGAGCATCGTTTATTACTTTCAATTAGATCAATGTTTCAAACTGCAGAATCAATACGCGACCAAGATCCAGAGTTTTATCAGTTTTTAACTGATAAGGTTACAGAGAATCTAATTACAAATATGGAAAAGATTAAAAAGAGACCAACATTTGATAGATGTGGTATGCAATTACCTCATCAAGATTTCTTTCAAAAGTTTACCTACTCTGAAATTCCAGTACATTTCCCATTGTATAGAATGTTATCGACAATGTTGCTAATGACTAAAATGGATCCAATGTTGTTGATTAGTAAATACAATTTCCAAGAGGCAGATATAATCGATATGTTAACCACTTTATTACTCTTTAGAGTTTGTTATGTCTCTTATGATGATAACAACTCCATCGAGAATTGTACCGATATAACCATGGTGTCTGATTTACATATGATTCAAATTTCAATTTCTCTATTGGGACCAAGAAAGTTTTTATATATTTTCTTTAATGTATTAACTTCAATCGATACGAATCCAGCTGCATTCACAGATATTTTCTCAATGTTTATCGGTAGCTTACAATTACGTGCAACCTTAACACCAACCAAACAAGACATCGTCTATAATTTACTTCAAGGTGTATTCTCTGGTATATTTTTCAAACTACATTTTAGATCATTCGATGCAGTGCTATTGGATGTTACAGAGGATCAAATCAATGATATCTACTTACCAGAGATAACAGGTAAAGGTAATCAAGCAAAAGAGCTATTAAATAATGATATGTGGCAATATTTCGATCCTTATTATCCTTTGTTTTCAATAAACTATAGAAATTTAATTAAAACCAATGCAAAAGATAGATTTAAAAAGTATCAAACTCTAAAGAAAATACCAGAATCAAATCCATTACCACCAATTATGGATCCATTACCTTTGGAGTTAAGTGGTGTTTCAGAGATTTATAATGATCCAACTCTATTTGAAATCATTCTTTGTGTTGTAGCCGATTGTGTTTTCCCTTCAACTTTTGTTGGTTATGATGATAGCTTTGAAATGCAACCAATCTTAAAAATGTTAATTTCAAAACCTGATACAATCTTAAGTGAAATGTTTTATATCTTTGTTTTAGGCATTAAATCTTTTAAAGAATTCACTTTACCAAAATTAACTCAATCTGAAAAACAATTAATAATTGAAACTATTTTTGATTATTTTAATTCAACAACAACAACAACAACAACAACAAATCAAGAAGAAAATAATGATAAAAAAGATGATCACAATGATGAAAAAGTAGAAAATCAAGAAAATCAAGAAAATCAAGAAAACCAAGAAGGAAAAGAAAAAGAATCAATTGAAAATGTTGAAGAGAAAGAAGAGGATAGAATTAGAAGAGAAAATAATAATAGTAGATTTAAATTTGATTTTACATTAAAAACAAAGAATAATTATGCAATTTATAATTTATTAAGAATTTATAATGTTGAAATTGATATTGGTGTAAAAGAGAAATTATCATTCTTGGATATTTTATTCAAATTTTGGGATTTAATGACAAATAAATCACAATACTTGGAATTACGTTCAAGTTTATTATACATTTTTAATTTCCTTTTAGAATTTGACCCAATCTTTGAAAAAGTATTCAGTGATAATAAAATCGATTTAGTACGTGATGTTGAAACTTCAGCTCAAGATGAATTGGCTCAAAAGAAACTAATGGCTGAAAAGAAAGAAAGACTTTTACAACAAATGAGAGAACAACAAAAATCATTTTTAGAAAATTATAATAAAATTTTAGTTGAAGGTGATGAAGAAGAAGAAGAAGAAGATGATGATGATGATGATAATGATGACGGTGATGATACTGATGAAAATCATTATGAAAATGAACAGGATAATTATAATAAAGAAAGTGAAGAAAATCAAGGAAAAGAAGGAAATGAAGAAGATGGTGATAAAGATGATAAAGATGATGATGATGAAGAAGAAGCAGCTCCATTAAAACTTAGAAATACAATTAAAGCACCTGATACTTATGAAAATGATGATGAAGGTTGTAATGATGATAAAGATGTTGAAAATTTTGAAAAACAAAAAGAACAATCAACAATTAATATTGAAATTCAAAGTGGAGGTATTGATGAAAATGAAATTAATAATGAAATTACAAAAGAAAAACAAAATGAAGGAGAAGGTGAAGAAGAAGTAGAAGAAATTGAAATTGGAGAAGAAGAAGGTGAAGAAGTTGAAATTAAAGTTGATGTTAAGAAATCAAATAAAAATAATAAACATCACAAACATGAATCACGTAAAATTGAAATTTCCATTGAAGAAGAAGGTGAATTTGAACCATGTATAATTTGTAAGAGTGGTGAAAGAGGTGGTAGATTATTTACAATGGGTTATATTGATTTATCATCAGTTAATCATCAAAATTCAGTTCAAAATAATTTTAATTTAGCAAATGATACAGAGATGGGATTAGATCCACTTTATCAACATTTCATTGAAACATTCTATCTCACCGATATTAAACCAGGTACAACTCATTACATTCCCTACAAAGATGATCCAGCAGGTTTATTTGCATGTTACATTTTCCAAAGAAGTCCATCCACTTATATCTCTAGTTGTGGTCATAATATTCATAAGAATTGTTTGGATAAATATGTAAAGGAACAAGAACAACAAAAGACTGATGAATTTATTACAGCTTTCAATTGTCCACTTTGTAGTAGACCATCAGATTTCATTTTACCATTGGGTGAACCACTAGATTCAAATCAATATAGATCCGATGCAAATGATATGTTCACCAAGTTATGTTATTATGATTTCTTGGTTCTAATGGATCCTGAAAAAAAATATAGTATCGATAAATATTTATGGAAATTCGTTTTACAAAATATTGAAACTTTGGAATTAAAATCAAGAAAAACAAATCTATACTCTCAAGAAGATTATTTCATTATCTCTGAAATTGATTTCCAAAAGGAATTAACTACTACCACTCGTTTATTCAATGTTATTACTTCGGCCAATGTTGAACCTGATCAAATCTTACCAATCTATGATCCCTCATCTTTCTTTATGGATCCATTCACAAGTAGTAGTTATTCAATTTTCCTCTCAAAAAAAGATCATTTGTCTTTAATTTTTGAAGGTATTTCAAAATATCTCTTCAATGTAGTACTTTTCCATTGCATAAAGAAAAGGGTTGTACCTGAAAATCAATTAAATAATAATGTTCAAACTCAAAAACTTGTCGAAAATGAATTTCAACTTTTATTTAGTAACAATAACAATAATAATAATAATACATCAATGGATAAAGATATTGAACTTGAATTTAAAAATCAAATTCATCCATACATTAGAAAAGTTTTAATACTCTATTCTTTAATTTCAAATACGACAATAATCGATACAAAAGATGATTTCCCAACAGTTCCTTCATCAAGTACACCATTGACAGTTGAATTATTATCAGATTTCGATAAATGTATTGGTTATTTCGGTTATTCAAATGTTCAATCAATGTTTAATCATCTATTAAATAAGGATACTTTTGAATTAACTCTTAGTAAATTTATGAAAAAGAAGAAAATTACATCAACCATCTCCACAACCCCAACATTATATTGCTCTTATCCACCACCATCAGACTATAGATCATTACCACGTTTCATTTCATTGCCTGAGAAATTTGTGACCTTAATGCAAGAGAATATCTGTGCTGGTAATTGTGATTGTGATTCACTTTTGAAATTGGTTTGTTTATTATGTGGTCAAAGTGTTTGTACTGTTAATGCTTGTAAAAAAGGTGGTGCCGTCAGTCATTGTTATGTTTGTAGTTCAACACCTTTAGGTTTCTTCCATTTAATAGATAAACCACTCATTCAAGTTTACCATTTCCAATTTGGTTCTTTTAAGAATTCCTTCTATACTCATATCTATTTAGATAAAGATGGTCAAAAATCAAGTACTACCTCTGTAGAAATCTCATTATCTCAAAAGAGATTGAAAAAACTTTATAAGTATTGGATGGATACAACAAATTCCAGAAAATTTTTAATCACAAAATAAATTACCAAGAAAACTATTTTATTGTTATTTTTAATTACAAAATAAATTGTAAAAAAAAAAAAAAAAAAAAAAAGAGAAATTATTTAATTTATTTTTATTTGTTTTTTTATTATTTTTACAAAAGTTTATATCTTTTAGATAAATATTTTTTAATATAAAAAATTATTCCAACTGATAAAAGTAATTCTATTAAACCAGATACCAGGAACCAAATTTCATTTGCATATGAACCAACCTGGAATAATCTAACTGTAGTATAATCCCAACTATAGGGATTGTGAAAAAAAAAAAAAAAAAAAAAAAAAAAAAAAATCATTAATAAACCATTAAACTAATGATTATTTTGTTAATTTTAAATAATGATACTTACTTGCTTTCAACAAAAACTGGATATGAAGTATTTACAATTGTCCATGATGATTTTGAGTTATCAAATGAAAAAGCTAATGAAATTGCATTATGATAATGAGTGTTTGAATATAAACAAACTTTATTTACACATATACTACTTGAAGTATCCTATTTTAATATTAAAATAAAAATTAGTACATAAAATAAATGATTGAAAATTCTAAAAAATACATACACAATCATTGTCGCTTGTACAATTGGTAGCGTTTGTTCGGTGTTGTGTTAAATAGGTAGCCATTCTAAAAATGAATCTTGTTTCAATTGGGGTAATATGATTTACTGGGCTTACACCATAAACACCAGAATAAAAATTTGGAATTGGATTATATGCTTTTAAAAAAAAAAAAAAAAGGTCAGTAATTTATCTTTTTTATATAAGAAAAATAAAAAAAAAACATACGAAAAGTTGACATTAATTTTGTTACCCAATTACAAGTAATAGATTGAGTTAAACAAACATTAATTTCTCTAATGAAAAGGTCATCAACTTTAACAGTACCATTACCACCAGCTAATAAATCGATTGATTTTGAGAATACTTGAACCATATCAAAGAGAGTTGATGTTGTTGTATTGATATTACCAGAATTATCTTGTTCATCACCAAAATATGGATTATTATATTGATAATCATGATCGGTGATAACAAGGGTACCAATAAAGTTTGGTGCTGATTTTTTATTTATCTCTTTAATAAAAGACATACTTGAACATGGTGGTAGTTCATTTTGAGTTGTCTTTTGGAATTGAATTGTACTATTTTCGTAGGATTGAGTAGATTGGGAGAATACATCCATTAATTGATTAGCGCCAGCACCGCCATTTGGATGGAAAACTAAATTATAAATATCTAATTTATTTGGAGTTTTCTTACCACTATTTACTGGTCTACCTATTTGGTTGAATTCAATGATTGCGTAGATATTTTCAAATTTGATTTGTTCAAAAGTTAAATCCAACATTGGTGGTGATGAACATGAATTTTGATTATTACTATCCAATGATGTACAATTGAAATTCAACAAATCATTAACGAAATTAGTTGACCCAACATAACCCCATCTCTCTGAATTCCACATTGCAAAAATTACCTCTTTATCCCATTTGGTTTTATCGACGCCTTGTAAAGTGTTTAACATTGATAATAAAACTGTCAATGCGTACCCAGATTGATCCGTACCAGTTGCAAGATCACGAAAGAATGCAGTTGCATCAATTGGTAACATTACTAATATAATTGGTTTACTTTGATCAATTACCTCTGAAAATGATGACCAAATACTTTGTCCACCAACTGGTTCACAAAATCCTCTTCTTAAACATGTCTCTGCATTAATTGCTCCTTGCATAAAACTATCTAATTCTGCCCCATATGCTGGATATTTACCATCTCTATTAATTGTTGATAACTTTATTTAAAAAAAAAAAAAAAAAATATTAATAAAATTAAAATTAAAATAAATATAAACAAAAAATTAAAAATACAAACATTTCTAATAATAATAGAAGTTTTTAATTCCAAAGCAAACATTGGGAAAGGAAAATTCATATAGGTAAAACCATCACCATTTGGGTTCCAATTTAAATTACTATCAGGATAAAGTCCAAATTGCTTTATTGGATATTGATCCTCTGGTGAATATGGATATGTTTTTCCAATATCTGTTAAAACTAATGCGCCATTCATTTTCTTTTTTGAATACATTTCTAATACTAATGTTCTAAATAAATTTTCATTTTTTTTTTTTTTTTTTTTTTTTTTTATATATAAGTATAATTATTATTACTATTTATTATTATTATTATTATTATTATTATTATTATTATTATTATTATTATTATTATTATTATTATTATTATTATTATTATTATTATTATTATTATTATTAAAAAGTTTTTTTAATATTTACTTATTAAAATAATTTGAATCAAATACTACAATAATATCTTTTTGTTGATTATATGAAAAATAATTGTGGTAAGATTCATCACTATCAATTAAATAAAGAATACCACTATCACCGCCGTGTGATGATGAACAACCAATTTGTCCGTTCAATGTCATAATTCGAGTACATGGATAACTATTTAATGAAGTATACATTTTATCCTCGATCGATGATTGAGATGATATTACATCTGCTTGTTTGTTTGTTTGTTTATTTGTTTATTTGTTTATTTGTTTGTTTGTTTATTTGTTTGTTTGTTTATTTGTTTGTTTGTTTGTTTTTATATAGAAAAGATTAAGGTTAGAAGTTATATAAAAAAAAAAAAAAGAAATCATTCATGATGATATGATTAAAAAAGCTTACTTGATAAAACTATTATTATAAAAACTATTATAAAATAGTTTTTAATCTTCATTTTATAAAATTTTTTAAAAAAAAGAAAAAATTATTGTTGGTGTTTTTAATATGGTGTGAAAAAATAAAAAAATAAAAAAAATAAATAAATAAATTTTATAATGAAAGATTTTAGTGTGCGTTTTAAAATAGTGAAAGTAAGTGTGGTAGGGTTTTTATACAAATAATACTATCTCTTTTGATCCCTTTACAAAAAAAAAAAAAAAAAAAAAAAAAAAATCACAAATTAAATTAAAAAAATTTAAAAAAAAAAATAAAAAAAAAAAAAATAAAATATTATAAAAAAAATCAAATGTGGTAAAAAATATATATATAAAAAAAAAAGATTTTTTTAAAAAATAATAAAAATAGTAATTATAATAAAAAAAAAAATGGAAAGAAGTAAAGGGTCTTAGGACTCACTAAAATGGGAAATATATATAATTTTTTTCTTTTTTATTTTTATTTTTTTTTATTTTTTTTTTATTTTTTTTATTTTTTATTTTTTTTTATTTTTTTTTTTTTTTATTTTTTTTTTTTTTTTAAATTAAACGAAAAAAATAAAAAATGATAAGAAATTTATCTATTTGTAAAAATTTTAGTAGTAGTAATAATATTATTAGTATTAAACCAATTTATTTATTAAATATAAAAAGAAATTTTTCAACCACTCAACAGCAACAACTTAAAAAAGAAATTAAATCAAATCAAATAGAAGATTTTAATGTAAAGAATAAATGGTTTGATATAAATTCAAGATCAGCATTTTTATTATTAAATCAATGTTTTAAATCAATATTTGAAAAAGCATTAACAAAAGAAGAGATTGAAAAAGTATTTAAAAATGAAAAGATTAAATATCAAGCATCTCTATCAACAGTACCATCAAAGAAAGTATTTGATCATGACTATTCGCTAAGTAATTTAGTGGTAGCATCAATGTTATTAAAAGACAATAATTTAGGTCAAAAATTAATTGATGCATTTGAGTCTAATAAATCGGAAATACCCTATTCATCAATGATTGAAAAGTTAGAATTAAGTAATAAAGGTCATTTAAATCTTCGAGTTTCAGACGAATATTTAACAACTATATTAAAACTATGGATCAACCCTAATGAGGATAAATCGAAATTCCTAATAGATAATTTAAAATTTCAAGACGATGTTAATTTAAATGAAATGGAAAAAGAGAATAAACTATTACCAATTAGAAGTAAGAAAGTTTTAGTTGATTTTGCATCACCAAATATGTCAAAGGAATTGCATGTTGGTCATTTAAGATCGATTGCATTGGGTGAATCAATTTGTAGAATTTTAGAATACATGGGACATGATGTGGAAAGAATTAGTCATGCTGGTGATTTCGGTACACCATTGGGAATTGTATTGGCACATTCATTGGAGACCAATGCTGATTATTTAAAACATATTCAAGATCCAACTTGTAAAGATAACGAACCAATTATACCAACACCAAAGGAACTATCTGAACTTTATACCACATCAAAGAAAAGAACTAAATCTGATGAACAATTTTCAAAGAGAACACTTTGGACTGCCGCTGAATTTCAAAAGGGCCCACCAATCTATGACAAAGTTAGTGGAGAACAAATTGGTGGTAGTGATCCAATAGTGTATGATGCATGGTTATCACTTTGTGAAGCATCTAGAATCGGATTCAATAAAGTGTTTCAAATGTTGGATATTAATGTAAACGAACGTGGTGAATCATTCTATAGGGATATGTTACCTGGTGTAATTGAAGATTTGACTAAAATGGGATTCGTAGATATTTCAGATGATGGTAGAAAATGTATATTCTTGGATAAAACCAAATGTAAAGATTCTCAAGTTCCAGTAGTAGTTCAAAAGAGTGATGGTGCTTATCTATACGCCACAACCGATATCGCCGCAATTAAACATCGTGTTGAAAATGGTAAAGAATGGGTCATTGTCATCACTGATGATTCACAAAGTGATCATTTCCAACAAGTGTTTAAAATTGCTGAAGATGCAAATTGGTTAAATCGTAAGCAAACTCGTGTTGATCATTTATCATTTGGTGTTGTTCGTGGTCCCAATGGTCAAAAATTATCATCTCGTGATGGTAATCCAATTGCTTTAATCGATCTATTACAAGAATCAATTGAACGTTCAAAACAAGCTACATCACTTTCAAAATCTTTTACACGTTCTGAAAAATTAGATATTACTCAAAATGCAAATAATGTTGAAATTAATAGAATGCTTGATACTTTTGAAAATAATAATAATGATGATAATAATAATGAAACTACAATTGATGAAAAACATTTCCTCAAGATTGGTATGGGTGCATTAAAATATTATGATTTAGCACACAGAAACAATCCATATGTTTTTTCTTATGATAGTATTTTATCATTTAAAGGTAATACAAGTATTTATATTTTATATTGTTATACTCGTATTTCAACTTTATTAAGAAGAGCTAATTTTGATGGTTTAAATTTAAATCCAAAGTATGTATTTTTTAAAAAAAAAAAAAAAAAAAAAAAAAATAAAGTATTAACTTTTTTTTTTTTTTTTTTTTTTATTTAGTTTGATTGAATTTAAAGAATTTACAGAAAAAGAAAGAAATTTAGTATTTATTATGTCTAGATTTAGTGATGTAATGAAAGGTACAGAACAATCATTAAAACCTGGATTTATTTGTGATTACCTTTGGGATCTCGCAAATAGTTTCCATCAATTTTATGAAACTGAAAAAATTATTGGAAATGAAAGACAAGATCAAAGATTATTTATTTGTTTGGCAGTTCAAAGAATTTTATCAACCGGTTTACATTTATTAGGTGTTGAAACTGTTGAAAAATTATAAATTTTTTTTTTTTTTTTTTTTTTTTTTTTTTTTTTGAATTAAGAAATAGAAAAAAAAATAAAATAGAATGAATGTAATAATTTTATATTTTTTTTTTTTTTTTTTTTTTTTTCAGGGTTTAATTATTTTTATTTATGATTAATTTTTTGTAATTGTTTTTTTTTTATTTTAATAAAATAAATATATTAAATTTTTTTTTAAAAAAATTAAATTAAAAAAAAATAAAAAAAAAAATGATTTCAAAAACTAATAATACTAAATAGTAAAAAAAATTTTTTTTTTGGTTTTTTGAAAAAGAAGTTCCATCAAATTCATATAATAATAAATTCCAATCTCATGTCCATCGAAAAAAAGATTTTTTTTTAATTTTTTTTTTTTTTTTTAATTTTTTTTTTTTAATTTTTTTTGATTTTTATTTTTATTTTTTTTTTTTTTTTTTTTTTTTACCCAACCTTTTTTTTATTTTTTTATTTTTTTCACACACACATTATCTTTTTGCTTTTTATTTTGAAAAATAAAATAAAAACTAATCAAAGAGTTGTAGTAAATAAATAAATAAATAAATAAATCACCACTTGTAATATTATATATATATAAATTTATTATTATTATTATTATTATTATTTTTTTTTGTATTATTATTATTATTTTTTTTTATTTCCACAAACACCGCAATCACACAACCATTGCCATCAATCACACCCAATATATACATTTTAATAAATACGCTCAATAAAAAAAAAAAAAAAAAAAAAAAACCTCAATAAATAAAAGTATATACAGACACAAAAAAAAAAAAAAAAAAAAAAAAAAAAATGTCAGTAGATCCAAAACAATCAAAAATAGCAGATGTATTCGAAAGATGTGATGTTTTAGAGAGTTTTCCATTTCATGATGATCAATCAGAGATTGAAGAACAATCACCAAGTATTGGATATGATGCATATGATAAATCATTGAATTATACAGATAGAGGTGCCTATGAAACTCAATGGTCCGAAGAAACAATTGGTATGGAAAAAATGGAAGAAGTTTTAAAACAGGGTGATTCATTCATCAATATGGTCTATACATATCGTTCATGTTCAAAGGCATTACCAACTGTTAAAACCGCTGAACAAGTTAATAAAACTCAAATCTATGAAGGTAATTTCGAAGTGTTAGAACCAGAGATTAAGAAATTAAAGGATTTCATGTACTTTCAAAAGGACACAATCAAATTATTTTGTGATCATATTAAAAAATTAGCATCAACCTATGATAAAAAAAAAGAAACAATCTCAGCTTCTGAATCTTTTATCAATTATTTAGTTCGTATTTTAGATCTCTTAGCAATTTTAGATGCTTTAAAAAATATGAAAGCTTGTTTAAATAATGATTTTTCATTTTTTAAAAGGTAAAAATTAAATTAAAAATTAAAAAAAAAAAAAAAAAAAGAAAAAATAATTATTATATAATTTTATATTAACTTTTTTTTTTTTTTTTTTTTTTTTTTAAAAAAAAATAGAGCAACTGGATTTTTAAGAAAACAAATGTCAGGTACTGAAGATCAAACTCAAGAGAATCATACATTATATTTATTTTTAGCAAATCAAAATTCAATTACATCATCATTGAAATTAGAATTACATAATATTGATAAGTTTGATGATATTTTACCAATGATTGTTAATCAATGTGCAGATTATTTGGAGCAAGAAAAGTATATTTTACCAAGTGAAAAACATTGTTTACTTAGAGTTATGCCATTTGTATTGTTTTTAATCGATGAGAATGACTCTAAACATAATATCAACAAGAACAAGAATTTGAATATCTCACGTTATGCAAAGATTTTCAAAAAGAATCCAGTCGTACCATTGTATGGTGATATGCAAATCACATTGGAATCATTGGTTAAGAGATCACCACATTTCGATGAGAAGGCATGGGGTACCTCAACATTGGATAGTAAATCAGCGTTGGATTACGAGATCATTCATGTTTTGGACCAAACACGTTCCCTCTACAACGAGTATATGGCACGTTTTGCAAATATGGTCAACGAGATTAGAGCGGCCAAAGCTCGTGGTCCAAAGGAACCATTGCCATTGGCAGAGTCTGATATTCAAGCAATCACATTGATGGGTTTGAGGATTCTCTCTGATTGGACCTCAAGAGTACTTCAACAATCGGCTTGGAAATATTCTAAACCAAACAATGATCCAACCATTTCAGCAACCTTTGATTATGAACGTGTCGTTAAATTCAATTATACCAAAGAGGAGAGAACCGCTTTGGTTCAATTGATCGCCATGATCAAATCATTGGCTTCATTGATGATGAAGAGTGAAACATTACTTCAACCAATACTTCGTAAGACCATTCATCAAGAGTTGCAAGAGTTTGTTCAAATCAATCTCAAAGAGACCATTAAATCCTTTGTAAAGAATAATCCAAAGAAGAAGGATAACATCAAATTGGAGATGTCACAATTGAAGAATATCTCTGTCGATTGGTTCAGTGGTTTCGAACCTGCCGAAGCTGTACCAAACAAAAAGAGTAAAGAAGTCGAAGAGAAAGTTCAAATTCCTGCTCGTGCCGTACCACCATCACCAACCCAATTGGAATTGATTCTCACTTTGGTCTCATCATTAATGGATAAAAAGAAGGATTTCTCCTCTGATCAATATCGTGACTTTGAAGCATTTAGTAGCAAGGCCTTCTTTTATCGTTACCTTTTATCATTATCCTCATCAATCATTTCAATCACCGATTTAGCCGATCTTTGGTATCGTGAATTCTATTTAGAATTGAACAATCGTGTACAATTTCCAATTGAAACTTCGCTTCCATGGATTCTTACCGATCATATCTTGGAATCAGATGATCCATCATTAATTGAACATCTCTTCTATCCTTTGGGTCTCTACAATGATACTGCTCAACGTGCTCTCCTAAGTTTAAACCAACGTTTTCTCTACGATGAAATCGAAGCAGAACTCAATCTTTGTTTCGATCAATTACTTTACAAACTCTCTGGTAAGGTTTATACTCATTTCAAGACTCAAGCAAGTTCTATCCTCTTGGATAAACCATATAAAACTCAATTGGAATTGGCTCATTTCAATGGTAAATTACATACACCAAAATCACGTTTCGACGTTTTGCTACGTCAAAAACATATTACCCTCCTTGGTCGTTCCATTGATCTTTGTGGTCTATTGGCTCAAAGACAAAACAATACCATTCGTCAAAATTTAGATTATGCCATCAGTAGATTCGAAGCTTGCGATTTAACATCGATCGTTGAATTGGAGACCCAAATCGCCAATATCAAACTCACTCACAAACTCTTATCAGAATACTTTGATATAGATCCATTCGAATCAATCTTTAATGAAATCAATGAGTCCACTTCTTTGGTCTCTTATCATGGTCGTATTGTACTTCATATTATCTTTGAATTGGTGGCCGATTTCGCTCCAAACTATACCTTCAATTCAATCACTCAACGTTTTATAAAGGCTCCATACACTTTCACCGAAGAATTGAAACGTGATGCACTTCCAAAAACTAATCCTGTCTTTTTGTTTGGTAATAAATATTTGAATGCTGCCTATGCAAACTCGATCGAACTCTACAAGAATTTCATTGGTGTACCACATATTCAATCAATCCTTAGAATCGTTGGTAAAAAGAATCTTCCTTTGATCGTTGCTGAGGTATTACGTAATATTGAAATCAAGATCACCAATGTTCTCTCACCATACGTTAGTGAATTACTTCAAGGTATGCCTGCATCGACTAAATTACCAATCTATGATTATGGTACTGAAGGTGGCTATGGTTATTTCCAACTTAAATTGAAAGACATTTACATCTATCCAGATTTACGTCCAGAGGTACTTCAAACATTCAGAGAATTGGGTAACAGTTTGGTATTTATGAATCTTTTGGATCAAGTTATCACTCAAACCGATAGTTATAACTTTGCCAAAGCTGCACCTTTCCTTGGTATCACTCCAGAGACTTGGAAAGATTTAGAACCATCCACTGAGGATCCAACCCTTCAATCACCATTGTACTCTCAATTACAAAAGTTGGCTCAACTCTTGGAGAGTAGACCAGAGGTTGCCAAATCTTCACAATCACTCAATGATATGGTTGCAAACGCATGGCGTGCCGATAAATTCTATCGTCCATCCGAACAAAACTTTTCTCTCTTTAAGAGTGTCCTCCAACGTTTCTCTTCAATCCTTAATATTGTTCGTCATGATTGGTCTGGTGCTCCTCCAGATAATGGTGTCATTTGCGTTGATTCCTCAACAGAGTTTTATCGTTTATGGAGTGCCCTTCAATTTGTAATCTGTTGGCCACTCTCAAATGAAAATGATAAATCTTTCCATGAATTGTTTGGTGATGGTTTAATGTGGGCCGGTTGTTCATTGATCCATTTCCTTGGTCAACAATATCGTTTCGAATTATTTGATTTCTGTTATCACATTTTAAATGTAGAAGAGGCTGCTGCTGTTCGTTCAGATAAACCTGCCTTAAAGAATTTCTTTAAGAATGCTCAAATCATCAAAGATATCAATAATCAAATCTTTAGTATACTCAATACATATTGTCCACCACCACCACCTTCTAATATGATCCTTTCACCACCTGCTACTGAACAAGCTGAACAATTTATAGTTACAACCACTGTTGAAGAACAATCAATTCAACAACAACAACAACAACAACAACAACAACAACTTCAACAATCAACTTCAAATTCTGGAAGTAGTTTATCACTTTCTGCTGCTGGTGCACCACCTCCACCACCACCACCATCAACAAATGGTTTACCACCTCCACCACCAATGGCTGTAAGTAAATCAAAAATAAAATTTATAATAAAAAAAAAAAAAAAAAAAAAATTAATAATACTAACATGCTCATAATTTAATAGGAATATGAAATGAGTTCAAGTATTGATGATTTTGCTCCACCCCCACCACCACCATTTGGAATGCCACCACCCCCACCAATGTAAAAAAAAAAAAATAATAATAATAATAAAAAATCAATTCCAACCTGGAAAATAAAAAAAAAAAAAAATTAATTCCAACTTGGAAAAAAAAAAAAAAAAAAAGAACAATAATTTGGTACACTACAAAAAAAAAATAAAAAAATAATAAATGGTATTTAATAATAAAATAATAAAAAAAAAAAAATGATAGATATAGTTAATGTATAATTAATACACCTATTTTTATTTTTTTATTTATTTTTTTTATTATTTTTTTTTTTTATTATTTTATTACCATTCAAAATTTAATGGGTACTTGGTGTTTTACACATCCATTAATGATTTTTTTTTTTTTTTTTTTTTTTTTTTTTTTTTTTTTTTTTTCTAATGTAATACATTAAAAAGTTAATCCCTAATACAATGAAAGTAACAACTAAAAAAATAATTATTCAATTTTTTTTTTTTTCATTTTTTTTTTTTTTTTTTTCCACACACAATCATTTCAAAATACTATTTTAACACAATGATTACACATATATTTGATTATTTATATATTGTTATTTACATGTGGGTGAGGGGGGTAATCGAAAATGTAGTTTAAAAAAAATTGTATTCTCATACACCCACATTCATTCACACTTAATCTATATACAAATATAAATTACAAAAAGCAAAAAAATTATGCACATCCACAATCTACCATGTTAATAAAATTCATTTGAAAATAATAATAAACAAACAATGATCCATTGTACAAATTTTTGATTTTAAAATTATTATTATTATTTTTATTATTATATATATTTTTTTTTTTTTTTTTTTGGTGATAGTGGTGATATATTTTCAGTATACTTAATTTAATTTATTTAATAGAAAATAATAATAAAAAATTAAAAAACAAAAAAAAAAAAAAAAAAAAAAAAAAGCATTTATATTATTATTAATATAATCATAAAGATAGGGAGTTCTCAATTTTATTCAAAAAAAAAAGTAATATAAAAAAAAATTAAAAAAAAAATTGTTAGGTAAATTAAATTTTATTTCAATAATTTAAAAATTTATTTTATTGGTTGATATTAATGTTCAAATAATATTTTTTAGAAGAATTTTTTTTTATTATTTTTTTTTTTTTTTTTTTTTTTTGAACTTTACAATTTTATATATTAAAAAAAAAAAAGATTGTAAATAATAATAAACAAACAAAAAAAAAAAAAAAACAAACAAAATAATAATATAACAGGAAAAAAAAAAAAAAATAAAGTATGTTCATATTTATTAATAATCAAAAAATAAATTATAAATAGAATTATTAATATTTTTAAAATTTTATCCTTTTTTAGTTTTTTTCAATTTTTTTTAATTTGTACATAGGAAAAAAAAAATAGTAAAAGAAAAAGAAAAAAGAAAAAAAGAAAAAAGAAAAAAAAGAAAAAAAGAAAAAAAAAATAAACAAAATGAAATTATTTATTTATTCAATTTTATTTCTTTTAATATTTAAAAGTTTTTTTGTAAATTCAACAACATTAAAAGAAAATGAAATTGGTTCAATAAAAAAACAAAAGTCTCCATTTGAAGAGAATAATATTTCACAATTAGATTTTACATCAGTTTTTTCGCCAGGTGTTTATGCTATACCTTGGACTGATCCAAATATGCCAACAGTGGCATTGGAACAAGCCTCACATTCTGGTTATTTCATTGGAAATGTTATTCTTCAAGGAAGTCAATTCAATGACCCAAAATTGAGTGGTTTATTGAATGGAAAGGATCTTTATGTACTCAGTCATTTTTCAGGTGCAGCTTGTTGTCAAAATGTTACAAGTGAAATAAAATTATTATTTACCTTTCCAATAAGCAATATTTGTTTGTTGATCGCATCTGTTGATGAGAGTGATTTTGTTACTGTAAGAGCCAGAAAAACACAAACCGATAATATTTATGGAATTGGTAGCTCAAATGCTCAAATGGATATGAAAAAAGATTGGGCAAACTATGGACAAGGCACTTTATCAGTTTCAGGGGTACAACCATCAAATAATTCGGGTATACCTCCAATTGTTCTCACTAGAGATCATTCAAAAGCTTTTATTACAAGTATGGGAAATCCAACCACAATTAACTATCAGATCTTGGCTCCATTCATTAATGTATCTTCAATTCATATTTCTTATTCAACTTTATCCGATTCTCAATACGTATTTTATGCACTTTTCCAATGTCCAAAACCAACCAGTGATATTGAACCAACCTGTGAACCTGGATGCATGACAAGTGGAACTACTTCAACAACAACAACATCAAAAACAACAACAACAGCAACAACTAAAACATCAACAACCGGTTCTTTGACTACTGGCCCTTCACAAAGTACTGGTCCTTCAACAACTACAACTACTGGTGGATCACAAAGTACTGGTGTTTCAACGACCATAACAAGTGGATCACAAAGTACTGGTGCATCAACAACTGCCACAGCTAGTGGATCACAAAGTACTAGCGCATCAACAACTGCCACAGCTAGTGGTTCACAAAGTACTGGTGCATCAACTGCCACAACTAGTGGAGGAAGCACTGGATTTATTTCCGGAGCTTCAACAACTTCAATGTCAACAACAACAGCAACAGGTAGTATTCCAACAACTGGATCACAAACCTCTACATCAGGATCATACACAACAACTGGATCACAAACCTCTACTTCAGGAACATACACAACAACTGGATCACAAACTTCCACTTCAGGAACATACACAACAACCGGATCACAAACTTCCACTTCAGGAACATACACTACAACAACTAAACCATCTACAACTACTGGTGGAGGAAGCACTGGATTCCTATCAGGAGCTTCAACAACTTTGGGTGGTGGGTCAGGATCATCGACCTCCTCACAATCTGGTCAAAGTTCAACCGGTATTATTTCAGGAGTTATATCAGGAGGTAATAGTGTCGCAGGAGGATCAGGATCAGTCGGAAATAGTGGTTCAATTACTGGTTTAACAACAACTACTGGTGGAATAAGTGGAGGTAATTTTATTGCAGGTGTAACAACTTCAAATTCAATCGCTCAAACTGGATCAGTTACAGGTTTAATTGCCAATGGTATTGCAGGATCAGTCGGAGGTTTAACAACAGCCAATTCATTAACAGGAGTAGGTTCAATTGGTAATATCGCCAATGCAATTTCAACTGGTCTTGTCGGTCAAATCACAACATCAAAACCAACAATCTCATCAACAACAACAACAATATCCAGTCAAGCTACAAGTGGCTTTATTTCTGGAGCAGGTAGTATCGCTGGTGGATTATCAATTGGTAATAGTGGATCAGTAGCCGGAATAACAACTCAATCAGGAAGCTTAACTGGTGCAAATACAGTAGCAGCAGTAACAACAGCCAACTCAATTGGATCCAAAACATCAATAACTGGTGTTTCATCAATTGGAGCAATTTCAGGTTCAATTGATGGATTAACAACTGCAAACTCATTAACTGGTGTGTCATCAATCGCTGGTATAACTAATCAAGCATCATCAATCGCCAATGCAATTTCAGGTGGTAATATTGCAGGTGTAACTACATCTCAAATTTCAACCGGTATTATTTCAGGAGTAATTGCAGGAGGATCTGGATCAATCACATCTCCACAATCTATAACTGGCCAAAGTTCAACCAGTATTACTTCAGGAGTAATTTCAGGAGTTATATCAGGAGGTAATAGTGTCGCAGGAGGATCAGGATCAGTCGGAAATAGTGGCTCAATTACTGGTTTAACAACAAATGGTGGAATAAGCGGAGGTAATGCTATTGCAGGTGTAACAACTTCAAATTCAATCGCTCAAACTGGATCAGTTACAGGATTAACTGCAAATGGTATTGCAGGATCAGTCGGAGGATTAACAACAGCAAACTCATTAACAGGAGTAGGTTCAATTGGTAATATCGCCAATGCAATTTCAACTGGTCTTGTCGGTCAAATCACAACATCAAAACCAACAGTTTCATCAACAACAACAACATCAAGTCAAGGTACAAGTGGCTTTATTTCTGGAGCAGGTAGTATCGCTGGTGGATTATCAATTGGTAATAGTGGATCAGTAGCTGGAATAACAACTCAATCAGGAAGCTTAACTGGTGCAAATACAGTAGCAGCAGTAACAACAGCCAACTCAATTGGATCCAAAACATCAATAACTGGTGTTTCATCAATTGGAGCAATTTCAGGTTCAATTGATGGATTAACAACTGCAAACTCATTAACTGGTATATCATCAATCGCTGGTATAACTAATCAAGCATCATCAATCGCCAATGCAATTTCAGGTGGTAATATTGCAGGTGTAACTACATCTCAAAGTTCTACTGGTATTATTTCAGGAGTAATCGCAGGAGGATCTGGATCAATTACATCTCCACAATCTATAACTGGCCAAAGTTCAACCAGTATTATTTCAGGAGTAATTTCAGGAGTTATCTCTGGAGGTAATAGTGTCGCAGGAGGATCAGGATCAGTCGGAAATAGTGGTTCAATTACTGGTTTAACAACAAATGGTGGAATAAGCGGAGGTAATGCTATTGCAGGTGTAACAACTTCAAATTCAATCGCTCAAACTGGATCAATTACAGGCTTAATTGCCAATGGTATTGCAGGATCAGTCGGAGGTTTAACAACAGCAAACTCATTAACAGGAGTTGGTTCAATTGGTAATATCGCCAATGCAATTTCAACTGGTCTTGTCGGTCAAATCACAACATCAAAACCAACAATCTCATCAACAACAACAACATCCAGTCAAGCTACAAGTGGCTTTATTTCTGGAGCAGGTAGTATCGCTGGTGGATTATCAATTGGTAATAGTGGATCAGTAGCTGGAATAACAACTCAATCAGGAAGTTTAACTGGTGCAAATACAGTAGCAGCAGTAACAACAGCCAACTCAATTGGATCCAAAACATCAATAACTGGTGTTTCATCAATTGGAGCAATTTCAGGTTCAATTGATGGATTAACAACTGCAAACTCATTATCTGGTATATCATCAATCGCTGGTATAACTAATCAAGCATCATCGATCGCTAATGCAATTTCAGGTGGTAATATTGCAGGTGTAACTACATCTCAAAGTTCTACTGGTATTATTTCAGGAGTAATCGCAGGAGGATCTGGATCAATTACATCTCCGCAATCCATCACTGGTCAAAGTTCAACCGGTATTATTTCAGGAGTTATCTCTGGAGGTAATAGTGTCGCAGGAGGATCAGGATCAGTCGGAAATAGTGGTTCAATTACTGGTTTAACAACAAATGGTGGAATAAGTGGAGGTAATGCTATCGCAGGCGTAACAACTTCAAATTCAATCGCTCAAACTGGATCAGTTACAGGATTAACTGCAAATGGTATTGCAGGATCAGTCGGAGGTTTAACAACAGCAAACTCATTAACAGGAGTAGGTTCAATTGGTAATATCGCCAATGCAATTTCAACTGGTCTTGTCGGTCAAATCACAACATCAAAACCAACAGTTTCATCAACAACAACAACATCAAGTCAAGGTACAAGTGGTTTTATCTCTGGAGCAGGTAGTATCGCTGGTGGATTATCAATTGGTAATAGTGGATCAGTAGCCGGAATAACAACTCAATCAGGAAGTTTAACTGGTGCAAATACAGTAGCAGCAGTAACAACAGCCAACTCAATTGGATCCAAAACATCAATAACTGGTGTTTCATCAATTGGAGCAATTTCAGGTTCAATTGATGGATTAACAACTGCAAACTCATTAACTGGTATATCATCAATCGCTGGTATAACTAATCAAGCATCATCAATCGCCAATGCAATTTCAGGTGGTAATATTGCAGGTGTAACTACATCTCAAATTTCAACCGGTATTATTTCAGGAGTAATTGCAGGAGGATCTGGATCAATCACATCTCCACAATCTATAACTGGTCAAAGTTCAACCAGTATTATTTCAGGAGTAATTTCAGGAGTTATATCAGGAGGTAATAGTGTCGCAGGAGGATCAGGATCAGTCGGAAATAGTGGTTCAATTACTGGTTTAACAACAAATGGTGGAATAAGCGGAGGTAATGCTATTGCAGGTGTAACAACTTCAAATTCAATCGCTCAAACTGGATCAGTTACAGGTTTAATTGCCAATGGTATCGCAGGATCAGTCGGAGGATTAACAACTGCAAACTCATTAACAGGAGTAGGTTCAATTGGTAATATCGCCAATGCAATTTCAACTGGTCTTGTCGGTCAAATCACAACATCAAAACCAACAGTTTCATCAACTACAACAACAACATCAAGTCAAGGTACAAGTGGTTTTATTTCTGGAGCAGGTAGTATCGCTGGTGGATTATCAATTGGTAATAGTGGATCAGTAGCTGGAATAACAACTCAATCAGGAAGCTTAACTGGTGCTAATACAGTAGCAGCAGTAACAACAGCCAACTCAATTGGATCCAAAACATCAATAACTGGTGTTTCATCAATTGGAGCAATTTCAGGTTCAATTGATGGATTAACAACTGCAAACTCATTAACTGGTGTGTCATCAATCGCTGGTATAACTAATCAAGCATCATCAATCGCCAATGCAATTTCAGGTGGTAATATTGCAGGCATAACTACATCTCAAAGTTCAACTGGTTTGACATCATCAGTATCAATTGCATCCTCTGGCCAAAGTTCAATTGGTATTACTTCTGGAGTTATCTCAGGAGGCAACAGTGTTACAGGAGGATCAGGATCAGTCGGAAATAGTGGTTCAATTACTGGTTTAACAACAACAACTGGTGGAATAAGCGGAGGTAATGCTATCGCAGGTGTAACAACTTCAAATTCAATCGTTCAAACTGGATCAGTTACAGGCTTAACTGCCAATGGTATTGCAGGATCAGTCGGAGGATTTACAACAGCAAACTCATTAACAGGAGCAGGTTCAATTAGTAATATTGCCAATGCAATTTCAACTGGTCTTGTCGGTCAAATCACAACATCGAAATCAACAACATCAGCTCAAGGTACAGGTGGACTCACTACTGGCAGTGGTTTGATAGGTTCTACAAATCCAACCAAAAAACCATCTTTTAGCTCCATTGGCTTCATTTCTGGTAGTTTTAAAATGAATGATGATAAACCATTCATTTTTGAAAATGATAAAGTTGATAAAAAAGATATTGTTAAAGAAGTACCTCGAAATCAAAGCCCAGCTTTTAGTGAAAATTAATATCTGTGACTTTATGTCCAAATTATGTCTAAACAAGAAAATAATGTTAATTTTATTTTTTATTAATGAAAATTAAAAAATAAAAAAAAAGATAAATAAAAATTAAAATACGAAATTAAACAAATAAATTTTTAATATAAATAAAAAAAGAAAGGTTTATTGAAATAATTTTAAGAAAATGGTTAATTATTCATAGTTTTCATTGAAATATTATTATTTTTTTTAAATTTAGATTTAAAAGATAACATTTTAGTTCTAACACTTATGTTTTTTGTGTAAAGTACAGACATTAATACAGTTACAACGATAGCAGCACCAACAACTGAAACAACTACGGCAACTGGTAAAATCCATTTTCTTTTATCATTGAAGTTGTTGGAAGAGTTTTCAATTTTAATACCACATTCATCATATTCATCTTCATTGAAATTTGGATCTACCAAAACTGAGAAATCTGGATCTAATTCTATATATTCTTTAAAAAAAGGTATATTAACTTTAACTTGAATTGTTGTACCAAACTCTAAACCTTCATTTGAAGTTGAAACAACTCTACCATCAGCGATTAGATAATTTGAGAATTTACCATACAATGATACTTGATTATTTGGTAATGTTACCCAATGCATATCTGTTGATTTCTTTGCGCCCCATGCAATTGATTGTTTAATTTCACATTCTGTTGATAATTTCGAATTTGGTGATGCTTGATAAATCAATTGTAAATTATTTAAATTTGAAACAAATGTATAATTTTCAATTCTTACTGAATATTTAATTGAGTGATCAGGTAAATTTAATAATTGACCTGCCCACTCTCTTGTTGTTGCAACGGTAATAGTTTCTAGTTCTACCAAAACCTTTGAGTATTCAGTTAATGTAGTGTTATAGATAAGAATATTATTTTCATCGGAAAGTAAAGACCATGAATCTGTTGTAAATGTATAATTTTTAACCAATTTACCATTGAAATCGATTTCTTGAATGTATGGTATTAGAATTGAATAACCAGATGATTTGGTATAGTCATTTAAAGTTGAACTACTATTTGTTGAGAAGGAACCCAAGTCAATGGATGGCTGGTTTTTACTTGTATTCATTGTCATTGATAAACCAAGATCGGGTGAATATTGATTACAAGATACACCAGTGTAATCCTTATTACAATTACAAGTCATATCATTAGAACAAACTCCTTTTCCACTACAATTATTAATACATTTAAATGTCATATCGATTGAACAATCCGAACCTCCCCATCCATTTTCGCAGGTACAGGTTGATAAAGCTACATTACAAACACCATTACCACTACAATCTGATTTCATACAAGTTTGAATGAAAACACTAATATTTTTAATTCCATTAAAACCATAATCAACAGAGATGCTAAATGGATTGGTTGCAGGTGCCTTTAATGTATAGAAACCCAATGTACCATTAATCATTGTTAAATTTGAAGTTGAAACCAATAATGATTGATAATCTAAAATTTTTGAAGGTAATAAATCGAGGTTTGTACCAGTAACATACAAAACTGTATCATTCATCATCACTGAAATTTGCCAAATATTTGGATTATAAAAATCTTGATAAAAGAAAAAGATTGGACAATTTTGAATGACCCCACCATTTATAACTCCATTTGAATCTACCATATTCCAAACAGAACATTGACCAACCATTCTTAAACCCCAATATAATGGAATTTCCATATCACATGTATATAATGATGATAGATTTGAAATTTGTTTTAGTGAACACTGAATTTTCTCGTTGGTTTGTTTTTCTGAAATATAGAAAATTGGATCTTGACCATAGGATGGTGTAAAAATTTCATTGTTTGAATATTTCAAATCAATTGATATTTTTAATTTACGATTTGAGCTACTAACATCAATAAAATTTCTAGAAAATGTTGGTGTACCAATTAAAACTGGTTTAACAATTGGTGGTGGTATAATATTGATATATTGTTGACTAGTTTGGAATGCTGTTGGACTTAATTCATAACAATTATCGAAAATATCACAAAATGATTCTATAAATGCATTTGGATTCAAATAATTATATTTTGCATTTAAAGTTAACAATGTACCACTTAAATTAAAATAAGAAGTTGGATCATCTTTTAAATATACCAATGATTGAGTATAACTATTGAAAGTATCTTTAATTGTTAAAGTTAAATTCTTAATATCGGGGAATTGAGAAGATTTAATATTGAATTTTGTTGGTTGACTATTATCAAAATCGCCCAATCTCAAAAATCTTAAAATTAACTCCGGTCCTTGATAATCTTTATTTCTAATTATAAATTGTGAGTCAACGACTGTTGTGGTTGTTTGAAACTTTTGGGTTAATTTATTAATAAATTCTAATTCTTTAGTTGAAAGTGTAAAAGTTGATGTTGGATTTGATTTCTTTGAAACATTAATTGAAATAAATTTCTTTTTACTTAAAGTTGTTGAATCGATTGAAAAATTAAAATTTCCTTTAAATAATGCTGAATTTGTTTCAGGTAGATAGGTCATTGTTAATGGTATACTATTTTCAATTGGTCCTTTATTTTCATAATCACCAAATATTTGAACCACAACATTATAATCTTGATCAAAAACATTTCCAAATAATGATGAGAATGTAACGTTTGTTGCTGAATTAAAAGTTACAAAGTTTGTAAATAAATGAGCAGTTGGAATACTTGTAGTACCAGTACATTGATCAATATTTTCAAAAAATAATTGACGTAGCTCGGTTGCAGAGAAATCATTTTCAAATAATCTATTACCTTTAATATCTGAACAATCAATAACTGGTGAAACAATTGAACAAAAGTAACGATTAAATTTTAATTTAATGGAAAATTCTAATGATTGTGAGATATAGGTATGATTAATTGATTTCAAATGAATTGAACTTGGTGATAATGTAAATGAATTTGTTGCAAAACTAAATTTACAAGTTGATTGACCAACTCCAACTGTATCCCAAATTGAAATTAAAAATTCATCTTCTTGATTCGATTCTAATGCCCAATTAAATTTAACAGTTAAACTTGGATTTATTAAATCTTTTTTTATAAATGGATTGCCCGTCAATGTAATGGATGGATTTGTTGTTGGACCAACTAAACTATAGATCATTGATGGTGTATCACTCGCGATTGGTATATATGGAGTCCATTGAAGATTATTACCAGAACCTATGAAACCATGTGGGAATGATGATGAAATATTTAAAAATTCTCTTGAGTTTGGTGATGGTTTTGAATTTGTTGTTAATTTTCCAACTGGTGTTAATGAAATGGTGACTTCTGAAATTTCATAAAAAGTTTGAGTCATTGAAAAACTACCTTTAACAAATGTAAAGTATTCATTACCTTTTCCAATTTCAATAGAATTTTTTACTGTTGATATTAAATCTGATTGTGGTGAAATGATATCAATTGTAACTGAACTATTTGAATATAATAAAACTCTACCAACACTTTCATAATTACCGAAAATAGCAAAGGCAACTGTTGAACTTGTTATTAAATAATCTGGAAGTGATATAATTTTACAATAATAATTTTTACTAAAAAGTTCTCTATCACTAAGGAAAATAACATCATTTAATTTATAATCAATACTATTTAAAATTTGAGTGGTATCAGTGAAATTTAATTCAACTAAAATTTGGATTTGTTTATTTTCATATCTATATTTACCACCAAAATATTGTGGAATCTTATAGAATTGATTTGATAATAATGTGACTTTCTTTGTAAAAGTTGGTATTAATGGAGGAGGTTGAGTATAATGTAACTCTGTACTCCATTGCGATCCTATTGGCTTTGGAATATCTATTCTAATCTTTGTATCTGAAGGTGATAATGTTAATCTAGCAATAGATGTCCAATAATTTGAAGAGTTTGATTTAATTGATATTGGAACAATATTCCATCCATCAAGTTGCATTGATTCAATCTTTTCATTTGAAACAAATATACCATAACAAAATGACCAACCATTAACTAAAACAAGTTGAGAGCTAATTGATTTTGGTAAATGATTACTTGTAAAAGTTGTACTAACTTGTCTTTGTTGACCTGTCATTTCATCTATAATGATTTCAGTGGTTTCAGTCAATTGTGAATCATTAAATTTATTATAATAATAATAATAATCCAATCCATTTAAACTTTTAATAAATTGTAAATTACTAAATGTTGAATCTGTACTACTGCTACCATCATTATAAATATCTTTAGAATAAAACATTCCATATGAACCTGATTCAGCATTATTAACGGTAACAATTGATAAATGTTTATTATAATCCAAACCAAATCCTAAAATATTATTATTTGTTGCATTGGTTAAAATAATTGAATTTTCTTTGATTACATTATATGATGGTGCATTGAATGAAAATGGTACTGTTTTAAATTCTGCAATGACTTGATTTCCTCTTTGTGGATCTATATACTCTAAATGTAAATAATAATAATCATAAAATGATTTAGTAGTTTCATCCATAAATGATGATAAACTATATGGCATTATAAATGTGTAATTTGCAATTTGTTTAGCTTTTAACCATGTTCTTTTATTTCTTGGTTGACTATCTATTGATAATTTTTGTTGTTGTTGTTGAAATTCATTAAAATCTACCAAAGTTGCATCAGTTGTGGATGGTCCAATTGTTGGGACATCTTCATCTAAAATTAAATTATAAGTACCATTTGTTATTATTTGATCTAAACTATTATAAATAACTGCATAACCACTTAAAATTGTTGGTGAATCAAAAATTGAACTTAATTTAAAATATAAACTTTGGTTGTCTGATCCTGGATAAAATGGTGTGATTGCAAATGGATAAATGATATTTGGCGTAGTTATAACAGATTCCACTATCATTTTTTTTTTTTTTTTTTTAAAAAAAATATTAATTTTATGTATAAGTTTTTATTATTATTTATTTTTTTTTTTTTTTTTTAATTATTTTTTTTTTTTTTTTTTTTTTTTTTTTTTTGGAAAACCTACAATTTAACTGACTATATATTTGATTAATAAATAAAAAAAATAAAAAAAATAAAATATTAAAATATTTCATTCCTTTATTTATTTAATATTATTTTTTATTAAAAAAAAAAAAAAAAAAAAAATTAAAGTTATTATAAATACTATTAGCAAATCAAAAATATCAAAAAAAAAAAAAAAAAAGAAAAAAAAAAAGTTATCAATTTTTTTTTTTTTTTTTGACCAACACAAAAACTTTGAATTTTTTGATTTAAATTATTATCATTTATTTCTCATTAATTTTGTTATACCGAAATTAATTTGAATTTTTTTAAAAATAAAAATAAAGATATTTTTTTTTTTAAAAAATCAACTAAAAAAAAAAAATTTAATACCCTCACATTTTTGAAACAGTTATTTCGAAGTTTAAAACTAATTATTTTTATTTTATTTTTATTTTTATTTTTATTTTTATTTTTATTTTTTAAAAAAATTATTTACATTTTTATACTATTATTTTTATTATTTCTTTTTAATTTATATTTAAAAGATAAGATTTTAGTTCTAACATTTGTATTTTTAGTATAAAATAAAGACATTAATAATGCGACAATGATAGCAGCACCAACAACTGAAACAACTACAGCAACTGGTATAACCCATTTTCTATTATCATTATTTTTTTTAATTAAAATACCACATTCATCATATTGTTCATTATTCATATTTCCAGAATTTACCAAAACTGAAAAATCTGGATCTAATTCTATATATTCTTTAAAAAAAGGTATATTAACTTTAACTTGAATTGTTGTACCAAATTCTAAACCTTCATTTGAAGTTGAAACAATTCTACCATCAGCGATTAGATAATTTGAGAATTTACCATACAATGATACTTGATTATTTGGTAATGTTACCCAATGCATATCTGTTGATTTCTTTGCGCCCCATGCAATTGATTGTTTAATTTCACATTCTGTTGATAATTTCGAATTTGGCGATGCTTGATAAATCAATTGTAAATTATTTAAATTTGAAACAAATGTATAATTTTCAATTCTTACTGAATATTTAATTGAGTGATCAGGAAGTGTCATTAATTGACCTGCCCACTCTCTTGTTGTTGAGATTTTTATCAACTCAATTGATACAGTTACATTTGAACCTGCTGATAATTGAGTTTGATAAATTGTAATACTGCCACCAGTTGTTGAATTTTTAGTACTTTCAACTAATTGCCAATCATTTGAATTGGAGAATGTATAATTTTTAACTAATTCACCATTGAAATCGATTTCTTGAATGTATGGTATTAGAATTGAATATTCCGATGACTTTGTATAATCGTTTAATTCCAATGAAGTGTTTTTTGAATTTGTTGAGAATGAACCCATTGTAATTGAAGGTTGAGTTAAACTTTTATTCATTGTCATTGATAACCCGATATCTGGTGAATATTGATTACAAGATACACCAGTGTAATCTTTATTACAATTACAAGTCATATCAATTGAACAAACTCCATTACCACTACAATTATTAACACATTGATATGTTAAATCTATTGAACAGTCTGAACCACCCCAACCTTGTTCACATTTACATTCAATTGTTTCAGGTAAACAAATTCCATTACCACTACAATTTGGTTTCATACATGTTAAAATGAAAACATTTATAGTCTGATTAAAATATCCAACCAATTCAATGGAAAATGGTTGAGTAACATTGGATTTTAATAAAAAATATCCAAAAGTATTAATATCAGTATTATTTAAATCAACATATCCATCATTTGTATTAACTAATAATTCATTGGTAGTATCACTAAATTTAGTTAAATTTAAATTATAACCTTTTAAATATAATTTATTATCATTCATTTTAACTGATGCTTCATTAACATTTGGGATTCTAACTTTTTTTGTTGTAAAAAAAAAAAAAAAAAAAAAAAAGAAAAAAAAAAAATTTTAATATTAAAGACAACAAAAAAACTATAATTATTAATTATTGACTTATTTATTTACCTGATCCATTTGTTAAGAAAAACAAAGAAAATAAAAATAAAAAAATAAAATACCTCTTCATTTCCTTTTTTTTTTTTTTTTTTTTTTTTTTTTTTTTTTTTGGAATATGGGAAAATATTGAATGTGTAAAAAAAAAAGAGTTTAGAGAAAAGAAAAAAAAATTTTTTGTATTGCCATCCGATTAGAAAAAAAAAAAAAAATAAAAATTAAAATTTACACCAACGTTAAAATCCTAAAAATATCTTTTTTTTTTTATTAATTTTATTTATTTTTTTTATTTTTTTATTTTTTAAAAATTCGCGTGCTTAAAAAAAAAAAAAAAAAAAAAAAAACCATCACTTCCAAATTTATTAATATTAACCCAAAATCAGTGTCGTAATTATATTTATTTTATTTTTAATTTTATTTTTTTATTATAATAAAATTAAAAGCACCAAAAAAAAAAAAAAAAAAAAAAAAAAAAAAAAAAAAAAAAAAAAAAAAAAAAAGAAATATTTTTTCCTAAATTAATGATATGCTACAATTTTCTATTTATTTGAATTTATTTATTATAATTTACAGAATTAATGGAGAATTATGGGTTAAATAATTATGATTGTAATTGTGATTGTAATTGTGATTGTAATTGTGATTGTGATTGCGATTGTAATTGTGATTGTAATTGAGATTGTAATTTTTTTGATTTTTTTAAACTAATTATTTTATTAGCATTTATGATTAAACATTGTAAATTAAAATCAAAAGGTATCGATGGTACAGAGATATTATTTTCTAAACGATTAATTAAATCATTTGAGCCATTTTCACCAATTAATTCTATTAAATAATTTTTAAAAGTGGCTTTATCAATTAAACCATTACCAAATGCAATTGATAATAACATTAACACACCAAAACCTTCATTGTCTTTTTCAACTTTAAATTGTTTTGAAAATGTTATTTCTGGTGTATTACCTGAATTTCCTAAATTTATACTATCTTGACTATCATCATTTGTACTACCTGATATACTATCTTCCCAATATTCTTCCTCTATATTATTACTAGAATTAAAAATATTTCTTTTTTCACAAACTTGTTCACAATTTATGGAATCATTAACATCATTATTATCATCATTATCAATATTATTATTATTATTATTACTATCATCATCATTTTTAATATTTTTATTATTATTATTAATAACATCTTTTGCTGGCTTAAAACTATTTTGAAAGAAACTTTTATTTGCAAGAAAATTGGGAAATGGTGCTTTAGTTGTGAAATTTCTGGTATTTTTATTTGAAAAATTTAATCCAAATACATCTTTATTATTACTATAATTATTCTTATTATTGTCATCATCTACATTTATGGCTCTTCCATAACTATTTTTTATTTTATTGCGACTATTAATATTGAAGGTAAAACTTTTCTTACCACCAAATATTGTATGCATTTCTTTATTCTTTGTCCACTTTTTTTTTTTTTTTTTAATAGATTAAAAGCATAAAAAAAAAAAAAAAAGGTTGAGTAATTAATATTTATATAATAAATAAATTTAATAATTTCGCTCAAAAAAAAATAATAATAATTAAAAAAAAAAAATAATAATAATTAAAAAAAAAATAATAATAATTAAAAAAAAAAAAATTAAACAAGAAAAAAAAAAAAATTAAACAAAAAAAAAAAAAAAAAAAAAAAAAAAAAAAAAAATTAAATTAAATTAAATTATTTAAAATAAATATAATAAAATAAACTTTCCAAAAATAAAAAGCTTAAAAAGGATTTGTAAATATAAAAAAAAAAATCTATTAAAAAAAAAAATAAAAAAAAAACTAAAAAAAATTAATAGCAAAAAATAATCAAAACGAAACCCACTCCCCCCACACTACTCCCCTTTATTTCATTTTTATTGATTAAAATACTTTAATTGGTAATGTAATAATAAAATTGTATTGCTGGTTATTGTAGTTGTAGTTGTTTTTTTAATTAATTGGTTACTCTTTAAGTAAAAGTAAAAAAAATAAAATGAACCAAATGAGACTTGCAGTATTTTTATTATTATTATTATTATTATCATCATCATCATCATCATCATCATCATCATCTTCATTATTATTATTATTATTTATATTTATCTGAGGGTAGCCAGAATTTCCATTTGATCTGAACGATTCAAATCTTCCAGTGGTTAAAGCAGGAAACATTGGTTTTTGTTTAAAATTTGAAATATTGTTTTTTTTTTTTGAACTGGAAATCTTTGTTTTTTTTAAAAAAGAAAAAAGATTAATATGATTTTAGAATGATAAAAAACAAAAATAAAAAAAAAAAAAAAAAAAAATAATAATCTTAAAAAAAAAAAAAAAAAATTAAAAAATAAAAAAAAAAAAAAATAATTAAAAAAAAGAAATTAGTTTGCTCAAAATAAGTAAAAATAATATAAAATTAAAAATAAAATAAAATTAAAAATAAAAAAATAAAATAAAAAAAAAAAAAATTAAAAAAAAAAATTAAAAAAAAAAAAAAAAAAAAAATTTTCGATACCCAATCATTATTGTTCACAAATAATCGACACTTCAATAAATATAAATATATCAATAACAACAGCAATGGTAATAATTTTAAATAATCAAATTTTCAATCAACCCAACAAACAAACAAAAAAAAATAAAAAATAAAAATTAATAAACTAACTTATTTTTTTTTACAAAAAAAAAAATAAAAATAAAATAAAAACAACTCAATCATACACCAATTTATTTATTTATTTATAATACAGTCATCATCAATTAAATCATTCAAACCATTATTTGATCGTATTTTAGTTCAAAGATTAAGAAACTCTGATATTAAAACTGGTGGCGGTATTTATATTCCAGATAAAGTTGCAAATAAAACACACGAAGCTGTCGTAATTGAAGTTGGCACTGGAAGACGTACTGCCAATGGTTTTGCTCCACCACTCTTAAAGAAAGGTGATCGTATTTTACTTAATGAATCTCCACTTGGAGAAAAAATCACTGTAAATGGTGTTGAATGTGAAATTCTCTCTGAAAATGAAGTTTTAGGTTTTATGGGAAATTAAAAAAAAATAAAATAAAATAAAAATAAATAAATAAATAAATAAATAAAACAAAAGTAATAAAAAAAAAAATGTACAAAAAAAAAAATAAAAAAAAACTTAAAATCGAGAAATTTAAAAAAATACTTGGATGCCCAAGATCTTTTTTTTTTTTTTTTTAATATTATAAATTTTTTTTTTTTTAATATTATAAATTTTTTTTTTTTTTCTTTTTTTTTAATTTATTTTATTAATGAAGTAAATTTAATTTTTTTAATTCTTCTAATTCTGGAGTATTTTCAGGGGTGAAATTAGTCATGAATTCGACTTGAGTTGACATGGCAGATTTAATTTTCTCTTCTTCAGTACGTTTATCAGTATCGACGATACCATATTCATCACCAAGAGCCTTCATTTTTTCACGATACCAACGAAGTACCTTAAAGAAATCTGAATGCATTTCAAGCATACGTACACGTTTAGCCATTGCAGAAGGATCTTCAACCATATTTTTAGAGACATATTCAAGATCTTGTTCCAATTCAGCAATGATATGAGAACGACGTGGGTTATCTTCTGGGAAACTTTTGACAGCTTCGATTTGAGCTTCAATAATCTCCTTTTCCATTCTATGATATTGACGAAGACGACCATCCAATGAAGCAGAGAAGAAATCTTGGCTCTCTTGGAGATTGTAGGTGATCTCGTCGAGACCCTCTTTGTATGCGCTGTACTTTTCTTTGGATAATGGTTCGTTTGGGATCACTTCAAAACCCAAATCCATCTTTAAATGATTTACACAATAATCGTCCAAACCATCCTCTAACCATTTAGTAACCTGAACGATACCATTTGACCAAACGTAAAGTTTTCTATATTCCTCGGCTTTGGTTGAGAATTTCTTTTTCATTGATACTAATTTATCATTCTCCTCTTGTAACTCCTCTTCATATTCACGACGTTTTGGATGAATTGGGAATTTCTTCATTACATTCAATTGTGCTTCAATCATATTTTGATCTGTTGTAACCTTTTTTAATTCATCTTCAAAGTATTCTGCTTGTTGTAATTTGGTTGCACTACCACCAACATAAAAGTTGGTCATAATTTTCATTACTCTCTTTAATTTTTTATATTCTTGAATTGTTGGTGTATCATTGATATAATCAATATCATCTGCTGGTAAAATTCCGTGCATGGTCTTTAAAATTTAATATATTTATTTATATAAATAAATATATGTATTATTGTAATGATAAAATTAAAAAATTAAAATAAAAAAATAAAAAAAAAAAAAAAAAAATGAAAAAACGAAATAGATTTTTTTTTATAAAAAAAATAAATTAAAATAAAAAAAAAAAAAAAAAAAAATTAAAACCCGAATTTTGCCAGAGTTGATGATGTTATAATTGGTTTTAATTAAATATTTTTCTTTTTTTTTTTTTTAAAAAATTAAAAAAACCAAAAAAAAAAATAATTGAATAAATATTTATATATATATTTCATATCAGTTATTTAAAAATTAATGAACATTATTTTTTTAATTTAATTTATTTTGGTTTAAAATTTATTGATGTTTTTGAAATTTATTTAATTTTATCCACTAAATTTTATTTTTATATATTATTTTATTTTCTATAAATGGATTATTTGTTAATTTATTTAAATGCCAAAAAAAAATAAAAAAATAAAAAAAAAGATGAATTTGGGAATTATTTAAATTTAAGTTAAAGTATAAATATAATAATTATTATTATATTAAAAGGAGTTAAAATGAAATTTTAGATAATTTTTTTTTTTTACTTTTTTAATACAAATAAATACCATTTATTTTATTAAAAATAAATGAATAAATAAAATAAAATAAAATAAAATTATTCAAATCAGATAATAAAAAATAAATAAATAATTGGCAAAAAACCGAACGATTTTTTTTTTTTTTTTTATTTTTATTTTTTTTTTATTTTATTTTTTTTTTTTTCGTTTTCCAATTTTTTTTTTTTTTAGTTTTTTTATTCGTTTTTTTTTTTTCTCTTGATTTTTTATTGATTTATTTGTGTACAGTTTATTTAATTTCTTTTCTTTTTTTTTTTATAATCAATTTTTTTATATTTTTATTTTTATTTTATTATTTTTTATTTTTAAAAAAAAAAAAATAAATAAAAAAAAAGAGAAAAAAAAAAAAAAAAAGAAAAAAAAAAGAAAGAAATGGATTCTGGAAAAGATCTTAAAAAAGTACATAGAGTATCAAAAGCAGGTGCAAAAGCAAATAAAAAGAAAGCAGCCAAATTAAAGAAATTAGAACAAAATGAGGCATTAAAAGGTCGTAATCCAAAAGCATTTATATCACAAGCAGCATATGCATCGAATAGATTAACAATTCGTAATTTAGATAGAGAGGCAAAACGTGTCAATCTACCAGTTATCGATAGATCAGGTACAGCAGTTGAAACACCACCTTATGTGATTGCAGTTGTTGGACCACCAAAATGTGGCAAAACCACATTAATTAGATCATTAATTAAAAACTATACAAGACACTCAATCTCTGATGTCAAAGGTCCAATCACAATCGTAGCAGGTAAAAAACGTCGTTTAACATTTATTGAATGTAATAACGATTTAAATTCAATGATAGATACTGCCAAAGTTGCAGATTTAGTATTACTATTAATCGATGCTTCTTATGGTTTCGAAATGGAAACTTTTGAATTTTTAAACGTTTTAAAAACTCATGGTTTCCCAAAAGTAATTGGTATTTTAACTCATTTAGATGGTTTTAAAAATAATAAAAAATTAAAAAAAACAAAAAAGAAATTTAAAGATAGATTTTGGACTGAAATTTATGAAGTAAGTTTATTTTAATAATAAAAATATATATATAATATTAATATTAATAATTATTATTTTTATTATTAGGGTGCAAAATTATTTTATTTATCAGGTATTATACATGGAAAATATCCAAAAGTTGAAATTCATAATTTAGCAAGATTTATATCAGTTGCAAATTTCATACCTTTATCATGGAGAAATACACATCCATATGTTTATGTTGATAGATTTGAAGATACAACCGAACCAGAATTAGTTAGACAGAATCCAAAAATTGATAGAAATATTTGTTTATATGGTTATGTTCGTGGTACTTATTTGAAACCACATATGAAAGTTCATATTCCAGGTAGTGGTGATTACCTTATGAAATCAGTAACCTCCTTACCTGATCCATGTCCATTACCAACAGAGAGAAAGAAAACTTTAAATGAAAAGGAACGTTTACTTTATGCACCAATGGGTGATATTGGTAATATTCTTTATGATAAAGATGCTGTATATATTAATATTCCAGAAAGTAAATTAAATTTTTCAAAAGCTAAAGGTAAATAATTAAATTAAATTAAATTATATTTGATTAATAATAATAATAATAATAATAATAATAATAATAATAATAATAATAATAATAATAATAATAATAATAATAATAATAATAATAATAATAATAATAATAATAATGATAATAATAACTTTTTTATTAACTTTTTTTAATTTTATTTTAAATTATTATAGAAGAAGGAGAGGGTGAAGGTGAAAGTATGGTTAAAGATCTTCAAAATACACAATTTTCAATTGATGAAAAGATGGAACATTCAGAATTATCATTATTTTCAAATAGACCACCAATTAAATTTACAAATAATACTTATACACAAATTGAAGAAATTGATGATAAAGATTATTATGATTCCGATGGTGAAAAAGATGAAGAAGAACAAGAAGAACAAGAAGAAAAAGGTACTAAAAAAGTTGAAGTAGTCGAAGAAAAAGATGGTAGAGTTAGAAGAAAGGTTAAATTTATTGATATGAAGAAGAACCCTGCTATTAATAGTGATGATGAAGAGGAGGATGATGATGAAGATGGTGACGAGGAAGATGAAGAAGAAGATGATGATGATGATGATGAAAATGTCAATTCTAGTAAAGTTGAATTTGATGATGATGATGATTTAGAAGAAGATGAAGAATTAAGTGATGAAGAATATTATGATCCAGAAAATAAAAATAAATTAAATTTAGAAGATGAAGAAGATGATGATGAAGACGAAGATGAAGAAGATGACGATGAGGACGAAGATGAAGATGAGGATGATGAAGATGAAGAAGAAGAATATGATGAAGAAACTGGTGAAAGTGCTAAATGGAAAGAAAAGATGAAACCAACAATTCAAATTACAGGTACAAATCATTTAAATTTATCAAGATTAATTTATGGAGATGAACCATCAAAGAAATCAAATAAAAAAGATGAAAATGAAGAAGATGAAGATTTCTTTAAAGTTAAAAAAGGTGGTTATGGATCAATGAAATTAAGTACTGATAAAGAAGAATCAACAAAAGATTTATTAGATTCATCAAAATATATTCATTCAATAAATGATTTTAAATCTGAAGATATTAAAGAATTGTTAGCAATTAAATTTGTAAATAGAAATGAATTGGAAACTACAGGTTTAATTGGTAAGAATAATGCTGAAGGTGAAGATGAAGTTTTATTTGGTGATTTTGAAGATTTAGAAACTGGTAAAAAATATGATTCATCATCATCAACAACAACAAAAAATAATAAAGAAAATGATAAAGGTGAAGAAGATGATGATGATGATGATGATAATTCTCAATCAGATGATAAAAATAATAAAGAAAATTCAATTGAAAATGAAAGAGAAAGAAATAAATCAAAAAAAGAAAAACAAATTGAAAAGATTAATGCAAAATATCAAGAGAATGAAAAAGATTTCCAAGGTGAATTAAATGAAGAAGTAAAGAGACAAAGAGCAATTAATGAGAAAGAATTTGAAAATGATGATCAATTCTATCGTCAAAAGTATGAAGGTTTTCCAATTGGTGTTTATGTTAGAATTGAATTTGAAAAGATACCATGCGAATTTAGTGAATATTTCGATCCTAAATTCCCAGTGGTTGTAGGTGGTTTATTAAGTTCAGAAGAGAATTTGGGTATGATTAATGTTAGTCTAAAGAAACATCGTTGGCATAAGAGAATTTTGAAATCCAATGATCCATTGATGATTTCAGTAGGTTGGAGACGTTTCCAAACCATTGTACTTTACTCAACCAAAGATATTAATGGTCGTAATCGTATGTTGAAATACACACCAGAGCATATGCATTGCCACGCCTCTTTCTATGGCCCATTGACACCACCAGGCACTGGTTTCATCGGGTTCACAAATGCAAATAATAATCAAGCTGGTTTCCGTGTATCTGCAACCGGTACCGTATTGGATTTGGATTCATCTATTAATGTAGTAAAGAAATTGAAGTTGATTGGTCAACCCGATAAAATTATGAAGAAAACTTGTTTTGTCAATGGTATGTTTACAAGTCGTTTGGAGGTGGCTAAATTCGTTGGTGCTACAATTCGTACAGTCTCTGGTATTAGAGGTCAAATTAAGAAACCATTGTCTCATCCAGAGGGTTCTTTCCGTGCAACTTTTGAAGATAGATTATTACCATCCGATATCATTTTCTTACGTACTTGGTATACCATCACACCAACTCGTTTCTATAATCCTGTAACCTCATTATTACAAGAGAAGAAGACTCATTGGGAAGGTATGAAAACTGTTGGTCAATTACGTTTTGAGAATAACCTTTCTGCACCTGTCAAAAAAGATAGTTCCTATCAAGGTAAGATCGAAAGAGATGAAAAGAAATTCAAAGAACTTCGTATTCCAAATAAACTTCAATCTCAATTGCCATTCGATTTGAAACCAAAAGGTACTAAAATCATTAAAAACGCCGATGATGCTTTACTATCTTCTCGTGTTAACATCATTGAACCCCACGAGAAACAAGTCGCAGATTTAATGAGACGTTTGGAAAGTATTAAAAATAAAAAGATTGAAAAAGAACAACAACGTAAACAACAATATCAAGATGAAAAACTTAAAAAACAATCTAAAATTGATGTTCTCAAAGAAAAAAAACAAAAAGAAACAAAGAAAAGAAAATCAAAATTAGAAGCATTAGGTAAAATTAAAAAGAAATCAAAAATGGGTTAAAGAATTAATTCATAATAATAAAAAAAAAAAAAAATAAAAAAAAAAAAAAAAAAAAGTATTTACAAAAGATAAAATAAAATTAATAAATAAAAAAAAAAAAAAAATTATATAAAATAAAAACCAAAAAAAAAAAAAAAATAATTCAATATTATATTCCATTGTCAATTATTTGATTTCTTTTTCTCTTTTTTCTTTTCTTTTTTTTTTTTTATTCATAAATAGAAACACACCACGTGGTGTCTAAAATTTTTTTTTTTTTTTTAAAATTTTTTTCATTTTTTTTTTAAACTTTTCACCAAACAATAGTTTGCAAATTACATGCTTTTTTTATCTTTATTTTTAAAGATTTTAAATAGTTTTATTTAAAATTGTATTTAATTATATTTTATAATTATTTACACAACATATATATATATATATATATATATATATAAATAAAAAAATAAAAAGAAAAAAATATATATAAAATATAAAATATAAAATATAATATATAAAATAAAAAATAAAAAATAAAATAATAGGTAAAATTCCATTTTTTTTTTTTTTTATTTCATTTTATTTTTTTATTTTTTTAATTTTTTTTATTTCTTTAAGAGATTTTAAAATTATTTGATGGATTTATTATGGTTATTACCTTTAATAATTGGTGCAATATTATGGGCAGGATGTGATGTAATTTCAGATGGTGTGATTGGAGAAGATCATGAAGAAGGAATTGAAGAGAAATCAAAAAAAGATATAGATTTAAAAACCATTGAAATTGCATCATCGTCATCAACAATATCAACATTATCATCATCATCATCGTCATCATCATCAAGTAATAATCAACACCACCATGGTAGTGAACAATCATCAGATAAATTAACAGGCGAACAAGATTCAATTGTATCAGCTATTGTAATGTTTTTTTTAGTAATATTAGTACATATGGCAATGGGTAACGAGCTATTGTATGATTATTATGAAAGTTATTTAGTGAATGGTGGATTCACAGCAGAGAATAGTTTAGAGCGTATTAAACCATCCACAATTACATTGGCAGCATTAATTGGAGGTGCATTTCAATGTGGCTCATTAATTTATCTATTGAAGGCATTTGAAACATCATCTTCAACCATCATCGTACCAATGATGCAATTAAATTCAATCATAATTCTACCATTAAGCATCATCCTATCAATACTTTCCTACTATTTCCCAATTTTGGTGACCTTTCATAAAATCATCACACCAACCCATCTATTTGCATTTGTTTTAATCTTTGTGGGAAGTTTCTATCCATCATTGGAGGGTGATTTCAGCCAATTATCAAAGATGTCATTTTGGAGACAAAAGGCGGTCAAATACGTTTTAATCTCTGATTTCCTAATTGCAATCTACTATTTGATCGTATCGTTTTGTACAAATGAAACTGGTGCTATGAGCTCAAAATCTTTCTTGGTAATATCAACCTATGGTAGTTGTATGACCTTTGCGTTGTTAATTGCCTTTGTCAAAACTTTTAGAAGGTCTGCCTTAACATTGGTCAATGTCAAAAGAAAATATGTTTATCTATCCTCAGCTGGTGAAATTTTATCATTATCTGGTTACTTTTTTGTTTCAATATCTTATCATCTCTATTATAATAGTGGCATTGTTTCTGCCGCTGAAGGTGCCCTCAATCAATTCTTTAATCTCATAGTTGCCATTCTCTTAAAGAAATTTATAAACTTTGGTAGAGATGTTAAAAGAGTTAAAGAAAAGGTTTTCTCTTGTTTAATTGTTACTGTTGGTTTACTTTTAACAACTTAAATAAACAAATAAATAAATAAATAAATTAATGAATAAATTAATAAATAAATAAATTAATAAATCAATTAATTAATTAATAAATAAATAAATTAATAAATTAATAAATTAATTAATTAATTAAATAATTAGTTAATAAATTAATAAATGAATAAATAAATAAATAAATAAATAAATAAATAAATAAATAAATAAATAAATAAATAAATAAATTAATAAATTAATTAATAAATAAATAAATAAATAATAAATAAATAAATAAATAAAAAATAAATAAATTTCAAAAAAAAAATTAATTTTTTTATAAATAATTTTAAATTTTATTCAATTTAATATTATTTGAGATTAGTTATTTAATTATTTTTTTATTTAGATGATAATATATTATTTATTAATTAATTAATTAAATTTTTTATTATTTATTTATTTAAAAATTATTAAAAAAAATTTTGATTTGTTTTCAAATGAAAATTTTTTTTTTTAGGAGGAATTGTAATCAACTATTATTATTTTTTTCTCTTTTCGTTTATTAAAATCTTATTTAAAAAAAAAAAAAAAAAAAAATTAATAAAAAAAGGATTTAATTATTCATTTTATTTGCCCGAGTATCTCATTTAAAAAATAAAAAAAAAAAAAAAAAAAAAAAAAAATCGTTCAATAACCGCCAAAAAAAAATTTTCCACCCATTTTTTCAAATTTTCAAAAACTTATTCTTAATACTTTTTTTTTTTATTTTTTTTTTTTTTATTTTTTTTTCAACTTACGTTCTTGTTTTATATCCATTTTTTTTTTTCCATTAATTTTTATTATAAAATAAAAAAAAGATAAATTTTTTAAAAAAAAAAATAAAAAAAATAAATAAAAATATATATAAATTTAAAATGGATGAATCAATTGATATGGATAGTGGAAGTGAGGATACTGAAATAAAAGATACAGAAATGAAAGAAGAAACTCCAAATGAATTACCAAAACCAATTCCTACTTCTACAACAACAACAACAACAACAACAACAACAACACCAACATCAACTACTACTACTACAACATCAACACCTAAAAGAAAAAGATTAACAGAAGAAGAAAAACAAAAAAGAGAAGATGAAAAAAAGAAGAGAGAAGAAGATAGAATTAAAAGAGAAGAAGATAAAAAGAAAAAAGATGAAGAGAAAAAGAAATTAACGGAGGAGAGAGAAATTGAAAAAAAGAAACGTGATGAAGAGAAAAAGAAACTTTTAGAAGAAAAAGAAATCAATCGTAAAAAGAGAGAAGAAGAGGCAGAGAAAAAACGTATTGAAAAAAAGAAAAAAGAAGAAGAGATTGAAAAAAAAAAAGAAGAAATTGAAAGAAAAAAAGGAGAGGCTGAACGTTTAAAAGAGGAAGAACAAAAGAAACAAAAAAAATTAACTTCCTTTTTCTCACCAATTGAAGCACCAATTAAGCCACAAAAATCAAATTCTTTCATTCAACCAATTGAATTACCATCAAATACTCAACTATATCAATATCAACTTCCAACCTATTCAAATAGTTATGAAGTATTTAAAGAATCAATCTCCTCCTCAAATGATACCATTAAACTTGAAACCAATCAAAAAAAAAGGGATTATTTCTCCAAATTAAATAGAGGAACACAACATGGTGAACTTGGTCAAAGAAATCATAGATTTAAATTGAAAATCGATTCATTACCAGGCGCAATTATGCATCATGATTTGGTCTCAAGATTAAGTGCTTTAAAGTTATTGAAGTTTCATGATAGTTTTAGACCATCCTACTATGGTACATTTTCTAAAACTAGTAAACAAATCACCGCTAAGAACCCATTCAAAAAAGATTTAACTATCGATTATGATTATGATAGTTCTGATGAATGGGAGGAAGAGAAAGATGATGATCAAGCTGAGAAAATTACTTCTGCTGATGAAAAAGAAGAAGATCAAGATGCTGATGAAGAAGAAAATGAAGAAGATAGAGCTTGGATTGATGATATTGGTTTGAATGATGATGATGATACTCAAGTTGATAATTCTACCAATATCTCTGTTAATGAAAGAGTTTTCTCAAGAAAAAATAAGAAAAAACGTTTTGAAGAAAAAAAACCAATTATACTTGAACCATATTTTAATCAATATCCAACAATTATAAATTTAAATGTACATAATAAAAACAACAACAACAACAACTACAACAACAACAACAACAACAACAACAACAACAACAACAACAACAACAACAACAACAACAACAACAACAACAACAACAACAACAACAACAACAACAACAACAATACAGAAAATAATAATGAAAATAGTAATAATAGTTTAGAATTTTTAAAAATATTTACAATTCAACCATTGGGTCCATTACCAATTAAATTAGAAAAACCAATTGACCCATTTTTGGCTTCAAAAGAAGATAGAAGTTTTCCAATCAAAGCATTACCAACATTTTTATTTGTAAATATTCTTTTTTTTTTTTTTTTTTTTTTTTCACTCTAATATTATCAAAATTTTTATTTGTTTGTTAACATTTCTTTATTTTTTTATTTATTTTCAGATTATGAAAACATATAAATTATCTTTTAAAAAATTGGTTGTAATTTTTAAAGCGAATTTTCCAAATATTAATCAAAGACAAATTAAGGATATGTTTGATGAGCATTGTACTTATAGTCATAGAGTTTGGTCATTGAAACCACAGAGCGAATTAATTTTTGCTCGATCAACAATTGACCCATTATATCCAGTTCCTAATATTCCAAAACCTTCGCCAACCAAAAAAGAAAAAGAAAAGGAAAAACAAATGTTCAATATAGGTTCCACAGATCCAAAACTTTCTGGATCACCAAACAGATCAAAATCAAAAAAGAAACCAAATTCAGCACCAGTTCAAACAAATTCTTTATTGAATTATTTTACAAAAATTGAACCACCACAACCTTCATCACAACCACCAACTCAAACTCCACCACTACAATCTCCATCACTACCATTAGAACAACCTTCACCACAATCACAATCACAATCACAATCACCATCACCAAATTCATCACAGCAACAATCACCAAAACAAGAAACTTCAACTCCATTAAAGAAATCACGTAAGAGAACTAAAACTGATGTCGAATTTGGGGAAACATTTGTCCATATTGAGCCAATTAAGTTTCCAAAACATTAACAAATTTAACATATGTATAACAAAGATTCGTAATAAAAAAGTTTATTTGTGTATATGTAATTTTTTTTTTTTTTTTTTTTTTTTTTTTTTTTTTTAAATCTTTATTTTTATTTTTTAAAAGGAGTACAAATATGAGTACAACCAGTTGGACAAGATTTTTGATTTTTATCAATAAACCAACTTTTCATATGTTCTAAATGACCACCATGACCACAACCTTGACACCAAACCCACATACCTTTTACAGGTAAACGACAAATGGAACATTTACTTGATGCTTTATTACATTTCTCACAGATGATACTATTTTGAGGAATTGATTTGCCACAGGATGAACAAGCACTAATGAGAGTGGTATGTCTTTTCGAAGCTTGATTAATGATTTGATCATCACAATATTTCATTACTTCCAAAGCCAAGCTCCACATTTTATAACGTTGAAGTAATTCAATGTAAGAACCAAACCACGTTGTCAATCTATGTTTTTCAATATTTAAATCCATATATCTTCCCAAAATTAATACAATGAATACACATGTTTGAACATCACCTTTCTCTATACATGCTTCCAACATATCTGTTATAATTGGCTGAAAGTTAAATTCTTCAAATTCAAAACATGGTATTAAAATCTTTAATGAATCATTTTCATCATTTGATTTATTATCTTCATCATTGATTTCTTTTTTATCTAAAATATCTTTTTTATTTTCTATTGATTTATTTTTGATTTTATTCTTTTTATTATTTATATTATTATTATTATTATTATCATTATTATTATTTTTATTATTATTATTATTATTATTATTATTATTATTATTATTATTATTATTATTATTATTATTATTATTATTATTATTATTATTATTATTATTATTGTTATCATTATTATTATTGATTTCATCGTTATCTTCACCAATATTGTCAACATCATTGTCGTCATCATCATTATTATCTTTATTGTCATTATCTATTTCATTATTATCTATTTTTTCTTTATTATCATTTCTTTTTTGTTTATTTTGATCAGTTAATGATGATTCTTTATTTTCTTTTGTTGATTTTGATTTATTACTTTTCTTTTCTAAATTATCTATATTGCTATTATTATTATTATTATTGGTTGGTTGATTTTGCCTTTTGATATTTACATGTACATTAGAATTATTATCTGAAATATTATCGGTTGATTTTTGTCTTTCTAAAGAAATTGATGTTGGTAATGATACTAAAGGTGTAACAGCTTCCGCTGAGAGTATATTACAAAATTGATCATTGCCAGTATCATTTGCATTAAATTCCATTAATGAAGAGGAGGGTGGTTCTTTTGCAGTCATCATATCATTTGATGGGTCAAATATATCACCCATTTGATTATCATCAAGGTTATTACTTGTATTATCATCATCCTCTTCTTCATCTTCTTTGTCCTCTTTATTTATATTAATTTCTTGATTACTATCATTACTATTATCTATGATATTTTTTGAATCTAATTGTTTATTCTCTAAATTTTCAATATATTGAATTTGTTGTTCTTTTATATTTTTATCATTTTGTTGTCGCAATTGTTGTTGTGGTTGTTGTAGTTGTTGTTGTTGTTGTGGTTGTTGTAGTTGTGGTTGTTGTAGTTGTTGTTGTGATTGTTGTTGTTGTTGTTGTTGTTGTTGTTGTTGTTGTTGTTGTTGTTTCTTTAATTTTTGAGGTTGCTGTTTTTCAATTTTTTTATTATTTAATTTTTCCAATTCTTCTTTTTGTTGTTGTTCGATTAATTCTTTATGTTGTTGAATTTCATCCAAGTTACTATAATGAAGTTTTAAAAGTGACCACATTGTACTTATATGATGTTGATTTACAGATTGTGATACAAATTGATTATGATCACATAATTGATTAAAAGATTCACCTCTAAATCTATAGTTTTTTGCAAAATGTTCAAATAAATATTTTTCGTCATATACAATTTCAGAGTTTTGATATTTTGGTGTATAAATATTCATTATACCTTGTTCAACTTTTACTAAAGGTGGTAATGGTGGTGGTGTTGGTACATTAAATGATGCAAAAAATGATGGAAATTGTGTTGATAAAGATGGTAATGATCTGAAATAATAATAATAATAATAAAATATTAATATTAATAAATAATTTGAATTTAACTTTATTATTATTATTATTATTATTATTATTATTATTATTATTATTATTATTATTATTATTATTATTATTATTATTATTATTATTATTATTATTATTAGTTGATTAATTAATTTAACTTACTCATTACTTTGTGTTCTATTAATTTTATCATTAATTGAAGCTAATTCATTATTTACATTCCAAGTAATACCAGTTGTACGAATATGTTGATAAGGTTTATAAGAATCTTGAAACTCATTAAGGAGTAAATGGCTATCTTTACTACAAGAGATTAGAGAGGAAGGTGATTTCCAAATTAGACCAGTTGGAACATCACGATGATCAGTGAAAGAGAATAGAGGGATATAAGGTTTTTTAACGTCCCAAATATGAATTTGAAAGTCTACGATTGAAGAACAACTTGCAATATGCCATTTGTTACCAGGACGCCATTTGATACGTGAAACACTTGAGATGGTGGAAACATTGTTTAGAGATTTACCATTTGAGAAATCCCAAACTCTAATGGCACGATCTCTACCACCACTTGCAATGATATTCTTCTCTTCTGGATGCCAATCGATGGTTAATACCAAACCTTGATGAGAGGTGATTTTCTCCACTGCAATCGTTGGTTTTCTGATATCCCATAATTGAATGGTACCATTATCAAATGCTGCAGCAAATTGATTGGCTTGTGATGGATTAAATTGAACGTCTCTTATCGATTCAGATTTTGGTGAAAATGTAATCTTACTTGCATTTGCACTATCCCTAATATCCCACATTCTAAGGGTATTATCTTGTGAACCAGTTAATATACAATCCAATTTCTCTGGATGCCATGCTAATTTATTCACTGCTCTACTATGATCTGTAAAAACTCTTTCAACTGATTTAGATCCTTCTCTAACTGTATTCCAAATTACTACTGCTCCATTTGTTGCTGCTGTTGCTATTAAAAATCTATAATCTTTTATTTTATTTTATTTTAATATTTATATAATTATTTCTTTTTTTATTTTTATTACTAAATATTTTTTTTTACTTACTTTCTAATAATGATGGATGCCAACAACAATCATTACCAGTATAATTTAATGATTGAGTTTTACCTGCTCTTAGATTACTTGTTACTTTAAATTCATTATTTTGTACAGAGACAATTTTCACAACTTATTTTTTTTAAAAAGTTTTTGAAAAAATTAGTATTTATTTATTTAATTTTATTATTTGTTTATTTATTTATTGTTTATTTGTTTGTTTGTTTATACATACTATCTCTACCGGCTACAATTAATTTTGTACTATCAGGTGATGAACTGATTGCACTAAGTGGACTACCCAAGTTTAAATAAGTCTGGCATTTATTTGGTGGTTGATTCATTTGATTCATGATATATTAAATTTTATTGTAAACTATTTATATTATTATTATTATTGTTATTATTAACTATTATATATTATCTATCTATTATTAAATTTTTTTATTTTTATTTTTGTGTGTGCTGTATAAAAAAAGGGAACAATTATTAAAGTTGCTTTTTTTGAAATATCATATTAATAATAGAAATAAAGATTTTTAGATCTCCATCCCTATTGTAAAAATCAGTATACTATGATTAAATACTGATTCAAATAAAAAAAAAAAAAAATTTAAAATGATTTGTAATGAATGAGATAATTATGTGTTTGTGCACACAGGTGAAGGTTGAAAAAAATAAAAATTAAAAAAAAAAAAATAAAATTAAAAAAAAAAAATAAAAAATTGTTGAAAAATAAAAAATAAAAAAAATAAAAAATAAAAAAAAAAAAAAAATGGTGGTTAGCAAGATAATTCCAAAATATCAAAAAAAAAAAAAATTAATCAATCGTTTTCCCAAAATTTATAAATAGAACAAAAAAAAATAAATAAAGAAAATAAATAAAAAAAAAAAAACAATTAAATAAATAAATTATTTTAAAAGTGAAAAATTAATTTTTATTTTAAAATTAATGATTAAATTTGATGATGACCAGGAAAATTTAGAATCTGATATAAAGGATACTTAAATTTGGTTGTCTATTTCCTTCAATAATGAAACCAAAAGTGTATGATGCATGGGCATTGATTGATTCTTGATAAGATGGAAGAGTCATAACACCTGGTGAAATACGAACCATATTCCAAAGTGAGCTTGAATCTCTTAATCTGAAACTATAATCATAACCAATATAAATATCCAAAATATTACAGTTTGTTGGATTTACAATTGTGACATCATATTGAGTGTAAGTTTTACCACAGTCAACCCAACTATTAATACATTTGAACACTAAATAAACTTCTCTATAATGTCCATGGTCATAACAAGAACATTTGTTATCTTTTACATGACAAGTATGTTCACCTCCACAATTACCTGGACAACTATAAGGTGGTCTTCCTCTTGCAACTGCATCATTGAACTCTTCAGAATTTTGAGCTGAAACAAATGCAATTGTTAATAATAAACCAAGTAATATTAATACTATTGATTTCATTTTTTATTATTATTATTAAGATTTATAAATTATTCTTTAGCAATTTAATTTATTACTGTTATAATTAAAATTCAAATATCCCTTTATATACTTTTTTTTAAAAAAATTAAAATAAATAATAAATAAATAAATAAATAAATAAATAAATAAATAGATAAAAAAAAAAATAATAATAAATAAATAATAAAAATAATTTTATTAATTTAAATAAAAAAAGGAAATAATTATTAATTATTTCAAAGGGATATATGATTGTTAATATTTTTTGATTGTTAGTTTTACAACCTATTAAAAGAATAAAAATACCCCCATTTTAAATTTTGAAAAAAATAAAATATAAAAAATAATAAATTTGGTTTTGTTAAAAAAAAAAAACCACATTCAAAAGCAAAAACATTTTTAATATTATAACCCTTTCCATGATTTTTTATAATTTTAATAGTTTTGGTCTTTAAATATTTTAAATTATTTTAATGAAAATATTATAAGGTTGAACATTAAAATGGTGAAAAGTAATTCCATGAGGCGCAGTTGGCCACCTTTTTTTTTTTTTTACTTTTATTTTTTATTTCCAATACAGCGCCCCCTCAATAAATTATTTATTTAAAAAAAAAATTAAAAAAAAAAAAAAAATTTGTATATTCATTTCCAAAAAAATAAATAAAAAAATGTGTTTTAAAAAGTGAAAAATTAATTTATTAATTAATGATTAAATTTGAAGTGATTTCCAACTTTAATAATTTAGAATCTGATATAAAGGATATTAAAATTTGGTTGTCTATTTCCCTCAATAATGAAACCAAAGGTGTATGATGCATGAGCATTGATTGATTCTTGATAAGATGGTAGGGTCATAACACCATGTGAAATACGAACCATATTCCAAAGTGAGCTTGAATCTCTTAATCTGAAACTATAATCATAACCAATGTAAATATCCAAAATATTACAGTTTGTTGGATTTACAATTGTGACATCATATTGAGTGTAAGTTTTACCACAGTCAACCCAACTATTAATACATTTGAACACTAAATAAACTTCTCTATAATGTCCATGATGGTAGCAACTACATTTGTTATCTTTTACATGGCAAGTATGTTCACCTCCACAATTACCTGGACAACTATAAGGTGGTCTTCCTCTTGCAACTGCATCATTAAATTCTTCAGAATTATGAGCTGAAACAAATGCAATTGTTAATAATAAACCAAGTAATATTAAAACTATTGATTTCATTTTTTAAAGTTTTAAATATTATTTAAATTAATATTTATTTTATTTTTTTTAAAAGATTTGAATGAATGTTTTTAAAGATAATTAAAATTTAATTTATACTTTTTTTTTTTTTATTATTTTTATTTTTTATTTTTTTTTTTTTTTCTAAATATTAAAATAATTAAACAATTAAAATTAATATATTACCAAGAGGTTATTATTTTATAAAAATAGGTTAAATATTTTTTTAAATTAATAGAATCGTTCCATACCCCCATTTTGTTTTTATTAAATTTTTCCAAAAATAAAATATATAAAAAAAAATTATAAAAAATAAATTAATTAATTTTTTAATAATATTACAGCAAACATTATAAAAAAATCTTAATTGGATATATAATCTCAAATTCAATAATCACAATTCATTGTTATTTGAGTTTTTTTTTTTTTATTTACAAACACATAATTTAATAAACTAACAATTTTTTTTTTTTTTTTTTTTAATAATTATTAAAATTATAATAATAAATTATAAAACTATTATTACTTTTTTTATTTATTGGCTACTAAAAACTAAACTATTCTCCGTATTATTATTATTATTATTATTATTATTATTATTATTATTATTATTATTATTATTATTATTATTATTATTATTATTATTATTATTATTATTATTATTATTATTATTTATATTATTTAAATCATTAATTGTATTTGTTAATTGTTGTTGTTGTTGTTGTTCTTGTTGTTGTAATTGTTGTTGTTGTTGTTGTTGTTGTTGTTGTTGTTGTTGTTGTTGTTTTAAAAGTGTACGATAATTTTGATATTGTTCAGTTGTGATTGGATTAGTTAATTTTGATCTATTTAATTTATAGAGTTGAAGAAGTGTTGGAAAAACTCCTTTACGAGAGATATTATGTTTGGAGCTATCCAAAGAGATGATTGGTATCACATCTCTGGCGCCCCATAATGGAACCAAATCACGAATATCCTTGAATCTTTCGCTTATGCCACCCATTTTCTCAAAGGCATCCAAGATATCTTGATACTGAGGATGAGAGGCCAATATCCAAGCACAAAATTCAAAAAGTGTTGGAATTACAACGCCACAACCTGTTCTTCTTGGTCTATGTCTATAACTATAGATATAAGAGTTACTATGGGTGATTGTATTATTATAGGTTTGATTATTCAATTGGAAATTGTAAAGTTGTTCTTCCTCCAATATTTCATCTCTTAAATCTTGCTCGATTGATGATAGACCACTCGATACGAAACGATAACCGAAATGAACACGATGTATCATCTTGTGTTCAATCTCTGCTGGATTATCACCTTTTTGAACTAGTATTGCCAAGAATATACAATTTGGAATATAATAATTGAGATAGAATAAAAATGAACCAACTTTACCCTTTGATAATGCATTAATTCTCTTTTCTGCTCCCATTTTAGTTAAATAACCATGAAAATATGGTAATTTTGATTGTGATGCGCCACAATTAATTCCAAATGAACTATTACTATTACTATTATGATTAATATTATTAATATTATTATTACTATTATTATTATTATTATTACTATTATTATTACTATTATTATTATGTATTGTTTGTGACATATCAAGAAATTTATAAGACATTCCAAATAACTCGCACTTTCTCTTCATAGTATCTTCAATTAATGCCATCAATGTTCTTTCAGTATCTAAATGAATTAAATTTATACTATTTCTCTTTTTAAATAATTGATTTGAAACATCTATAAAATCAATTGATTTATTATATCTAATTGCCTCTGAAATTGCTACTAATCCATCTTTACCAATAAAATTATATGATAATGAAATATATTTTAATGTTCTAAAAATAAATAAATAAATAAATAAATAAGTAAAATATTATATTAATAATTTAATTAAAATAATTAAAATAAAATTTTAAATTTTTATTAATACATACTTATTATATTTTAAAGCTTCTGCAATTAATTTTGTACCATTATCAGAGATTTGATTAACATTTAAATTTAAAAGTGTTAAAGATTTATTCTCTGTAATTAAAGTTGCAATTGCTGCTGCATCTGAATCCATTAAATTTGGTATGAATGACATTCTTAAATAACCTTCATGACCATTGATATATAATGATTTCGTATGTGTATTATTATGTAATCCTTGACATATTAATGATAAAGAATTACCATTTAATGGTAAAATTTCTGGAGCTGTATATTCTTCATCTCCAAATCTATATAATAAAATAAAAATAAATAATTATGTGTGTGTGTGTGTGTGTTAATTATTTATTAATATTAAAAAAAATAAAATAAATAAATAAAAATAAAATTAAAATTAAAATTAACCTACTTAACTCTTGTTCTTTTTTGACAATGATCAGAACTTTCATTTGTATTTTCACCTATTATACAAAGACTCCAACTTAATTCGGTAAAAGTGGGATCATTAGAAGAAACTCTTTCTACAATTCTACCCACGACTTCAGCGTTGGTTCTAGCATTTGAATGTTTTGCAATGTTTTTAGTAGTTTGAGAAACTTGAATTGGTAGTTTAAGATAATCACAATCTTCAACCAACTTTTGAAGTGACCAAAATCTATCAGTCGTCGAATTTTGTTTTAATGAATAACCTGGGCATAATCCATAAATTAAATTATGCCCAATTTCATTACCATTTTTCATCCATGACATTGCATAACTACCTGCTTGTGAACTTGGTCTAATTAAAAATGATCCCTAATAATTTTTAAAAAAAAAAATAATAAATAAAAAAAATATAAAAAAAAAAATTAATATATATAATAAATTGAATGATTGAATGATTGAATGATTGGATGAGTAAAAGATTGAAAGAGAGTAAAGTAAAACTTACAGTTGGTTTATTATTTAATAAAGTGATTGCAACATCTCTAGTTGCTTCCTTATGAAACCAAGGTTGATCTAAATCTTCTGATTTCATATTAAAATCAACCCTACCTAATCCATGATTATTAAATGTTAACTTATTATTTAAATATACTTTTGCCATTGAATAGTTATCTTCTTGTTTGGTTCCTATTATTATTTTTATTATTATTTTTGTTTTTTTTTTTTTTTTCCACACATTTAAAAAAAAAAAAAAAAAGTAAGTAAAATAGGAAAATAATAAAAAATAAAAAAATAAAAACTAACAAAATCATTAATTTATATAAGCCAATGTCACCAAACCCTCAATCTATTCAATGTTTCAACTAATGATATTATAATCTTTCAAATATATCACATCAATCAATTTGATCAAATTATTTATTTTATTTATTTATTTATTTTACATACTTGCAACTAAATCACTATTCCCAAAACCATTCATATGACCATGATGATTATGTGTGAAATGTTGAGTTCCATTAAAGAATGATAAACTTGAACCTGTACTGTTATGTAGAGGATTGAAAAAAGTTGAAGAAGATGGTGACCCAACAAAATTGTGAGTAGATGGAGTTGATGTTGATAAAATATTATGATTACGACTATTATTATTATTTTGGTGGTGGTTGTTGTTATTACTATTATTACTATTACTATTATTACTATTACTATTAATACTATTACTATTATTACTATTATTACTATTATTATTACTAAGTGAAATATTAGTAATGGTTAATGTGTCAATTGATAATGTCACATTACCATTACTACTATTTTTGATATCGTTTTTTGATTCCATGTTTAAATTTGTATATTTATATATAATTAAAATAAAATTTTTTTTGATTTTATTTGTTTTGGTGGATACTATATCATAATAAAGAGTGTGTGTGTGTGTGTGTGTAAATGCGTGTTTTTGGGAAAAAGAGAAGAGAGAAAAGAAAAAGAGAAGAGAGAAAAGAAAAAGAAAAAAAAAAAAAAAAAAAAAAAAAAAGTTTTGTATGAAAATTTTATGAAAGAATAAAGTGATTATTTTGTATTTTTGTTTCTTTTTTTTATTTTTATTTTTATTATTTTTTAGATGATGTCTAAATATTTGCAGAAAATTTTTAAAAAAAATAAAAAAAATAATAAAATAATAAAAAAAAAAAACAATAGTGAGGGTGTGAGAAATTTTTTAGAATGAACCACAAATAAATTTAAATTAAAAACACAAAATGACCTAATTTTAATTATTTATTTAAAAAAAAAAAAAAAAAAAAAAATTAAAAAAAAAAAAAATAAAATAAATAAAAAAATAAAATTAAAAAAACTATAAAAAAAAAAAAATTAAAAAAAATTAAAAAAAAAAAAATAAAAAAGAAAAATCGTTTTTTTTGATTATTTTTAAAAATTTTCTTTTTTTTTTTTTTTTTTTTTTTTTTTTTTTGGTTAAAGGTTTTAAGAAAAAATGGAAATTTCTTAAAAAAGAAATTTTAAAAAATTTCTTTTCAAATTAAAAAAAAATAATTAATTGGTATTAAGTGGTCAAGAAACCTCCAAAAAATTTTTAATTTTTTTTTTTTTTTTTTAACCCCCCCACCCCGGTCAAAAAAACTTTAAAAAAAAAAAGGCCGATTGGGGGAAAATATTTTTAAAATTTTTTAAAAAAATTAAAAAAAAATCCACCAAAAAATTTTTTTTTTTTTTTTTTTTTTCCCAAAATTAAATTAAATTAAATTAAATTAAATTATTAAAATTAATTAAAAAAAAAAAAAAATTTATTTCCCAAATTTTTTTTTTTTTTTTTTTTTTTTTTTTTTTTCCCAAAATATAATTCAATGAAGTTTTTTATTTTTAAAAAAAATTTTTTTTTTTTAATTTAATTTTTTTTTTTTTTGAAAATTTTTTTTTTTTAGCCATCAAATTATATTTTGAAAATATCTGGTTTTTCAAAAAAAAAAAAGTGTTGATTTTTTAATTTTTTAATTTTTTTTTTTTTTTTTTTTTTTTTTTCATCAATCCCATTTGTAACATTAATATATACATATAAAAAAAATAAACCATGTTTAGAAATTTAAATAAATTAGTTATCAATAATAATAATAAATCATTATTAACAACTGTTGTAAACAGAAATACATTTTTAACAACATCAAAACAACAATTTAATAGAAATAATAATAATAATAATAATAATAATAATAATAATAATAATAATAATAATAATAATAATAATAATAATAATAATAATAATAATAATAATAATAATAATAATAATAATAATAATAATAATAATAATAATTGGTTAAAAAATTCAATTTTAATTGGTAGTGGAATTGCATTTACAGCATTAACAATCGGAGTTGTATCAGCAGAAGATGAAACTAAAATTACTACACAAACATGGAGAGAAAGAATTATAAATAATTATCAAAATAGAATTAGAGAATATAGTACACCTGAAAAAATTTTCCAATGTTTTGCATCTGTTAAAAAAAATGGTATGTAAATTTAAATTTCAATTTATAAATTAAATAATATACACACACATATTAAAATTTTTTTTTTTTTTTTTTTATTATATTTTTTTAAGGTGAATCATTTATGACAGTTGAAGATTTTATTAGAGCAATTTTACCACACCAATTTAAAGCAGGATCAAATACATCAGTAAAATCAAAATCATTGAATATTAAAGATATTCCATACTCATTTAAGATAGCAGATGTTGATGGTGATGGATTGATTTCATTTGGTGAATTTATGTTCTTCTCTACACTTTTATCTATTCCAGAGGCAAGTGTACCAATTGCATTTAAGATTATGGATGTAAATGGCGATGGATCAATCGATGCCAATGAATTCAATTCAATTTTAAGGATTCTCAGTAACCAATCTCCATTTGCCAAGAATTCAATAGCAACAGCACCAAACACTGAATTCACAAGCCAAGGTTTCAACTCACATTTGTTTGGCAAGAAGGGTGATAAGCGTTTAACATTGGACCAATTCCAAAAGTTTTTATCACAATTACGTCGTGACGTTTTGCAATTGGAATTCAATTTCTACGATCCATCAGGCAGGGGACAAATTAGTCAAAGAGATTTCGGTCTTTTATTGATCTCCTATTCCAAATTGGGCCAATTGGAGCACCATATCAAGGCATTGTCATCATTGCCAAATAAAATCGATGCAAATAATAAAGGTATCTCATTCGACCAATTTGTGTCCTTTAACACACTTTTAGATAAATTACATGATGTCGAACTCTCTATGGACCTCTACAAAGGCATAAATCAACCTTTCACAAAATCACAATTCAAATATGTCTCAAAGATCATTTGTAACGTCGATCCACAACCAGAGGTCGTAAATACCGTTTATCAAGTTTTCGATACCGATAAAAATGGTGATTTAGCTAAAGATGAATTCGTTGAAGTAATGGAAAGAAGAAAATATAGAGGTCTTCAAAATGATCGTGATACTGGTATCTTCTCAAAATTCAAAAAAATTTTAAAAGTTTTAACTAATCAAGATTAATAATAATAATAATCATCATCAATAATAATAAACAATAATTACATTATGTTATCCCTCAATAAATATATATATAAAATAAAATTTAAAATAAATAATTTGTTATACTAGAAATTATTTTTTTATTTTTATTTTATTATTTTTTTTAATACTATTATTATTATTATTATTTCTTTCTAACTAATTCATTTAAACTTCTTTCTGTATCTGTAATTTGTGCATCAATATATTTACTTTGATTCTATATATGTGTGTGGTGTGGGGTATTGGTTAGTATAATAATTAATTTAAAAATAGTATATATATTTATATATATATTAATAACATACAATTAAACCTTTAACATCTTCTTCATCTTTTTGAACTTGTTGTTTTAATTCAGTTTTTAAAGAGGTCATTGGTGAGATAACAAACATTTTACCAACTGCTTTATAGGTTTTAGTTTCTGATGATAATGATTCTAATTCATTGATTGTAATTAAACATTTCTTTCTATCATTTTCTGCAATTTGAATACGTTGTTTGATTATATTTAAACTTCTACTTAATGTATATAGTTTTTCACGTGTTTCAAAAAATGCTTGTTTATCTAAAATTTCCATTATATATTATATTGTTGGTTTTTTTTTATTTTTTATTTTTGATGAAAACAAATTTTAATATCCCAATAGGTGAAAAAAAAAAAAAAAAAAAATCAAAAAAAGTGAAAAATTTCATTAAAAAAAAAAAAAAAAAAAAAATAAAATTGAAAATAATAACAAATGCAAAAATCAAATCTAAACAAGGGGTTTAAAAATAGTTTTTTTTTTTTTTTTTTTTTTTTTTTTTTTTTTTTTGAAATAATATTATTTACAATTAAATTTATTTATTTTCTTTTACTTTTCCTTTTTTTGGAATTAATTTTTTACTACTGGTTTTCTTCTTTTCTCTTTTCTTTGAATTATTGTCAGACATTTCTTTTAATAGAGTTGAAGCTGGACCAGCAAATCCTTGTTGTTCAGTTAAAGATTCTAATAAATTTTTTACAAGATTTAAATTTAAATCAACTTTTTGATTTACTTTATAATTTTCATTATCATCTTCATCAACATCTTTGTCATTATTATTAATATTATTATTATTATTATTATTACTTTTTTCAATATCATCAAATTCTTTTGGTAATTTGGTTGACTCCAATTCAAAAGAAGAAGCAATAATCTTTAAATTTAATTCTTGATCCATTCTTTCCATGTATTGTTTTATGGTTGATTTCTTTAAAAATTCAACATATTGGAATTCTTTTTCATCATCATCATCTTCATCTTCATCTTCATATTCTTCAAAACCATCATCTTCATCATCTTCATCATTTTCATCATCTTCATCATCATCTTTGTCATCACTATCTTCATAATTATCAATATCTTGGTACATATCATCATCATCGTCATCATCGTCGTCATAATCATCATCATATTTGTTATTATCAGTAAAACCCTTTAGTATATCCATGAATTTATTTGAATCAAATGAAATATTATCATCACCACCATTACCATAAGCACTACTTTTAGTTTTATTTTTAGAATTTCCAGATTTTTCGTTAAATTCTACACCATCAAATGAGGATAGTTGAGAAAGCATTGATTTGAATTGATTCGAAAAATCATTTATTAAATTTGAATCATTATTATTATTATTATTATTATTATTATTATTATTATTATTATTATTATTATTATTATTATTATTATTATTATTATTATTATTTTCTTTAACTTCTTTTTTACCTTCTTTATTTTGTTGTTGTTGTTGTTGTTGTTGTTGTTGTTTCTGTTGTTGTTTTTGACGATCATTTTCAAATTCTGTAATTAAATCTTCAAATTTATCAGGATTCTCTTCATTTAACCAATCATCCTCTGATTCAATTTTACTTTTATCAGATTCTTGTAAAATTTTTATCATTTCATCAACTGATTTTGAATTTGTAACTTGATCAATTAATTTATAAATTGATTCTTCTTCTTTATTATTATTATTATTATTATTATTAATATTATTTTTTAAATATTGATTTTTAGCAATTAATAATTTCTCTTTATATAATTTTGAACCAATAGTTTCATCATTGAAATAATTATTTGATTTTAATTGTTTTAAATAGTTTAACCAATTCAAATCATCATTGAATCTATGATATGAGGATACAGAATTCCTTTTGGATCTATTATAAACCATCTCTAAACCACAAATGATTTTAACACCTAATGATCTTGAATCGTAGGTTGGATGTGAGGGTTTTGGTAATTGTGGATGAAAATTCTTTGGACTATTCCATTGTTGAAGTTTTAACATTGCATAAAGACAACGAGTGAATCTAATATTGGTTGTTATCAATTGACCTGAATTACCAAACGAGTCTCTTTCTCTACTCATTGGAAATCTTTTCATTGTGCTAATGGTTTTCATATCATCTGAATCTCTATTATAAAATGTTGTTGTTATATCTGATATTAATTGTGGATATTGATTTAATAAATATCCAATCTCAATTGGTATCGCTGCTAATTTTATTTGATTTTGATCTTTTAAAAAATATTCACCATTATAAAATCTAAAAAATGAAAAAATAAAATTAATAAATCTATAAATATATATATATCTAAAATGAAAATGAAAATTAAAATAAAAATAAAATTACCTTTTTAATCTATTTTTTAAAATTTCATTAATTTCATTTGAAACTTTTGTAATAATATTATTTGAAGATGATGATAATATTGATAAAGCAGTATTTGTATCCATTTTATAAGGAATTGTATCTAATTGAGAAGGATCCGAAGGTAATGGTATTATATGAATTTCACCATTTTTTAAGTAAACTCTATTATTAGAATTTGTAGGTTTTATCCATTTTGGTAATGCTTGAGCAGTTTCAATTAATATAAATTCACCATCATTGTCTTTAATTGAAACAATTAATGATTGAAACTTTTTTGTTAATTCTAATAAAATATAAACTATAAACCATTCATCATCAATTGATTCTTCAAATTTAGTATTTCCATAAAAATGAATTGGTAGTTGTTGTTGTTGCTGTTGTTTCTTTTTATGGTCATAAATTTTTAAATTAAATGGTTCTTTTTGCCAAATATAATCTTTAATATAATTTAAAATTAAATATTCTTTAATTTCATTTAATTTATTTGTTATAGTGGTATTTTCGTTATTATTATTATTATTATTATTATTTTTATTATTATTATTATTATTATAATTTATTAAATGAGTGTCAAATATTCTATATTTTACAAAATTAATTTCTTCTTTATGTTTATTATTTAAAATATCATCACCATTATTATAAAAGTCTTCGAAATTATCAACAAACTGTGGAACCGCTCCACTATTTTTAGCTTTGTTCATTGTAATTATTTGAAAAATGAAAATGTGAAAAAAAAAAATAAAAAATAAAAAAAAATAAAAAAAAAAAAATTGAAAAATAAAATGAAAATTGGAAAGGGGGTACACCATTTAATAAATTTCATTAAAGGAAACCACAAACCCTTTTCCAATTTTTTCTTCATGTTTTAAATTTAATTTTTTTTAATTTATTGTTTTTTTTTTTTTAAAATGTGTTTTTTATTATTTTTAAAAAAAAAATCATTTGGCAAACACACTTGTTTTAACATTTTCCAAAAAACTATTTAAATATATATATTTTTTTTCTAAAAAAAAATATCATTTGACAAACACACTTGTTTTAACATCAATAATTTTCAAAATAATTCCATACTCATAATATATAAAATTTTTTTTTTTTTTTTTTTTTTTAATAAATGTTATTTATTTTAAAATTATTATTTTTATTATGTATTATTATTATAAAAATTAATGGAGAATTATCAAATTATTATCAATATGAAATTGATAAAAAAATAAATGATAGAATTAATAATGGTAGAGAAAGTTTAGAATCAATTAAAAAGAATTCAATATCAAATAGATGTTTGGAGGAATGTATGGAAATATTATCAAATGGTTGTAAGGATATGGATGATTTATCAAAGAGTAGATTAGCAGTTAAATTAACCAATTGTCATTTGGCAAAGAGTGGTCACAAACAGTATCCATGTAGATTTGATATGTCAATACAAGATTGTACATCTAAAATGGATCAAATGGCATTCTCAACCTATACAAATTTTTATATATCCACAGAAAATATTTGTTATTATCTATCACAGGAACTATTTCAACAACGTACAGAACAATCAATTAATAATCTTGTTACAAGTACACATAAAACTCAAACTGTGATTAATATATTACATTCAAAAGCAGATGACATCAATGAACAAGTTGACCTATCATTAAGCAATCAAAAAAAGTTATTACAAAATCAAAAACAATTAATCGACGATTTAGATAATAGTGCCAACACAATCAATGACATTGGTAAGAAATCCATTGAAATCGAACAATCCATAACTAAACAATCAAGACAACAACAACAATTAATCGATTCACATGATCAACTTTCAAAACAATATCATGATCAATCTAAACAATCATTGGAATTAATTAATGAAATTAAACAATCATCAGAAACAATGAATCAACAACAAAAACAATCATTAGAAAATCAAAATCATTTAATTCAATTACAATCTCAATCCATTCAATTCATTGAAACCATTGAAACCATCACTGATACTTCATTATCAAAATTGAAACAAGTAATAACCTTTCAAGACCAATTATTAGATGGTAATAAAATTATTATTACAATCTTAAATCAATTAAATTTACTTCAAAATTGGATTTTATCTGAAGTTATTGATTTTAAATCAATTTATTTTTATATTTCAATTTTTTTAATTGTATGTAAATTTTTAAATAAAAAAAAAAAAAAAAAAAAAAAAAATTATTAACAAAATATTTTAAATTATAATAATAATAAAATGAAAAAAAAAAGATATATTTAATATCATCAACAAAAAGAACCAAATCAACAAGAGTACCATTATTAATTGGATTAATTATTGATATTTTTGTTGAAAGATCAATTTGTTCAACAGTTTTATCATCTCCATCAACAACAACATCAACATTATTTAATTTATTATCAATTTTATTCAATATTCCAATAATTAAGTTTATAAGGGAAAATTATTTATTATTTACAAATACAACAACATCAACAACAACATCAACAACAACAACAACAGAATTCACAAATATTTTTTCAAATATTGATCAAAGTATACCAACATCAAGAGAAAATATTTATTTAATGATTAATAATATTAGAATAATTTTTATAGTTTATTCGTTGGTTATATTATTTTCATCATTTTGGTTTTATAAAGATTATGAAAAAGACAACCACCAAATGTTGGTTACAATTTTAAAAACAGTAAAAAAGAGTGAAAAAAAGTATAGCAATTTAAAGAATCTACTTTACGAAAAAGGTTTGCTCGACAAAAATGATAAAAGATTAAAAGATCATTCTTCTGTTGAAATTACTAAATTAATTGACTCTGTTGATGATAATAATTAATAAAAATGGAATTACAATTTTTAAAATATCTTCACAAAATTTACATTTTTACAAAACAAAACAAAAAAAAAAAAAAAAAAAAAAAAAAAAAAAAATCAAAAAAATAAATTTACATTTTTTACAAAACAGTCTTCAATAAATTTTCGGAGATCAAATAACAATATACAATGTTTTTCATTTTACTTTTTTTTCTCTTATCTTTGTTTTATTATAAAAAAATAAATAAATTAAATAAAAAAAAAAAAAAAAAAAAAAAAAGATTGATCTAAATTTAACTCTAACCCCTTCCCCCACACAAAACTTTAATATTTTTTTTATTTTTTTTTATTTTTTTTTATTTTTTGATGCTGGTTTAACACCAACCTACTCTATTGTTTAATTTTTGATTTAATTATTATTTTTATTATTATTATTATTATTTTTTTTTTTTTTAACTTTGGGGGTAATTTTTTTTTTTTTTTTTTTTTTTTTTTTAATAAAAAAAAATTTTTTTTTTTTTTCTATATTCACCAAATAGTAAAACTTCTTTTTACTCCCAAGTTAAATTAATTTATTTTGGGAATTTATGGGTAAGTAAAAAAATTTTATTAATTTTTTTTTTTTTTTAAAAAAAATTAAAAAAATTAAAAATTAAAAATTTTTTTTTTTAATTTAATTTTTTTGGGAAAAACCCCCCCCATATATTTTTATTTCCAAAAATTTTTTTAAATTTTTTAAAAAAAATTATTATTATTATTTTAAAATTAAGATATAAAAAAAAAAAAAAAAAAAAAAAAAAAAAAAAAAAAAAAAAAAAAAAATGAAATTAAATAAAATAATTTCAAATTATTTATTAATAATAATAATTTCATTAATAATAATAACAACATCAACAATTGTTAATGGTTGTAAAGATGTTGTATTAGATTATACAGAAGATGTACCAAGTAGTTCAACTTCAACATGTTTAGGAACAACGCCATCAGTAACATTTAATAATTATCAGGTTTATAGTGTTTTCAAAATTTCACCAACACCAATTTCAATTGCAACCGATGTAAATAAAAAGATAGTAACATTTAAATATGATACAACATATACTTTAAATTATAATGTTGGAGAAGGTTGTACAGAAAATACAAAAGCATTTAAATATGATTCATTATCACCACCAGTTGCACAATTCACAGTTACTCAAGGAAAATGCTCATACTCTGAAAGTTCCATAACAATAACAAATCCTCAATCAATATCAGAATATGAACTTAAATTAATTAATTCTACTAATGGTGGTGGTAATGGTATTATTAAATTAAATTCAACCAATCCAACTGCAACTATAAGTAAAAGTGGTCAATGGATATTATCAGATTCTAGTTTAGGTGCTTCATATGAACCATGTGAAAGAGTGATTTCAATTGATCAACCATCAACAGGCTATCCAGAGTTTACAATTACTTCACCAAGTTGTTATGGTAATAATGGTTCAATCGTTGTATCATCAGCTACTGCTTCAAGTTTCACTTCAATTACTTTAACAAATACATTGAATGGTAATTTAATTACATCATCAAGTGTTGGTTCATTCACTTCACTTGAAAGTGGTAATTATATATTATCATTGACAAGTAATGCTTGTGGAAAACAATTAATTCCTGTAGCCCTGGATCCAATAATGCCAAGATTAGCATTCACCTACACCGATGTAACATGTCCATCAAAACCAAAGATTAAAGTATCAATTGATGATCCAAATATCCCATCCACTGAAACATTTACAATGACAATCAATGGTATTGCATCAATTGATAATCTATTATCACCAATTATCACATTAGAAAATCAAACTTCTCTTCCATTTACATTCTCTTATAAAAATTGTTTATCAAGTTTTTCATTACCAATGAATCAACCACAAATGAATTTAGCATTTTCAATTGATAGCCAAGAGAATTCATTATACGATTGCTCATTAACATCATCATCATCGTCGATTAATTTAAATTATGATAAATCAAGTATTACAGATTTAAATGTTAAATTAGTTAATGATGGTAGTACTATAACACCAATTGATTCAAATTTAAATAAATATTCAATTAAAACTAATCAACAATTATCAATTTCATCATCATGTTATGTTAATCCATTATTCATTGAATTACCACAACCTGAACCAATTATAAATGTTGATGGTGGAATTAATGGAATAGGTTGTTATGAGAATACTACGATTTCAGTTTATAATCATTTAGATTTTTCATCAATAAAACTAGTACCATTAGATTCACCAACTACCTCTATACAATTAAATAGTGAAACTGGTCAATTTACAAATATTTATCGTAAATCTTATAATTTAGTTTACCAATATTGTTCAACATCAATTGAATCAAGTAAATTATTAAATCTTGCAAGTTCAACTTTAACTTCCTCTCAATATATTTTGGAACAAGATAGTACTACAAATGATTTAGATTGTAAAACTGGTGGTGTTACTGTAAAAGCAACTTTTATAAAATCAGATTCAACAAAATTAGATCCAATTTATTCTTTTTTTAATCCAAATCAAATTACACCAATTCAATTTAAAATCAATGATAATTGTATAATTGATTTAAATTTTAATCAAAATATTACTTTTAATTCAAATTGTAAGTATAATACTAAAATTATAAATATTTATTTTAATAATGATTACTAATAATAATAATTGTTTTATGAAAATAGATTTAAATTTAAATAATAAACCAATAATTAAAATTAATAATTCAACATGTTTATATTCAAATGATGGATCAATTGAAATTGATGGAAATGGTATTGATATTGGTAGTGTTTTAATTGGTGATCAATTATTTAGAAAATCTTCAAATGGAGTATATGGTGGTTTAAATGTTGGTAGTTATCAAGTTTCTTTAATTTATAGTACAATTAGTTCAAATCTATTTTGTGGTGGTCAAAAATATGATGTTGGTACCGTTACCATTGGTTCAATTGATTCTAGTTTTAATGTTGTTGTAAATTCAGTTTCAAATGCTAATTGTCAAACTAATGGTAATGATGGTTCAATTACAATTGAAAATCCAACAACATTTAAATCAATTTCAATAGCAAGTGGTGGTGGTGGTGGTACAAATGTTGCAGTTAATGGTGTTTTATCAAATTTACAATCAGGTTTACATAAAGTTGATTTCGAAAGTATTGATTCAAAATGTAAAGGTTCATTCCCAGTTTTTGTTGGTAGTGCAGGTACAGAACCAACTATTACTTTAAATTTAATTCAACCTTCAACATGTTATTCTGATCCTTCAATTTCATCAGTTTCAAATGTTATTGGTGATGGTATTCTCTCTATTGGTATATTTAATTCATCAGGTGATAGTACGGAAGTTTCAAAAGTAATTGATGTAAATTCAAATAATTTACAATTCACAAGTCAAACTGGTGCTATACCAATTTCACCAGGTAATAAAGTGTTAATCATTTATTCCGGTACATGTGCTTATAGAAAAACTATAACAATTCCACATACCGATCCATCATTATCATATAGTTCAACCTTTGATTACAATTGTTTTAATCAATTTGAAAATGGTATAATTTCAAGTTCATTAGAATCAAATTTCAATGTTGTTATAAATTCAGTTAAAGTTACAACAACAACACCAACACCAACACCAACTACTACAACTTCAATTATTAATAACTCACCATTTGTAATTAATAATTTACAAAGTGGACAATATTCAGCATTAGTTAAATGGAACTCAGTTTGTCAATCAGTATTACCAATTGTAACGAAATCAGTTAGCCCAATAACACCACCACCACCAACTTTTACAATTACTCATGATACTTCAACTTGTTTATCAGATTATAACTATCATTTACAAATTACAAATATGGAAAAATATTCGAGCGTTTCAATTAACGGTAGAATTCAAGATGATTCAAATGGTAATTTCTTTATGTTACCAGTTACAAGTGGTGAAATCATTTATAAAGATAAATCTACTCAATGTATTGGTAAGGTTAATTTCAATTTTGACCCTTTGACAACAACCGCCACTCCTTTATCAACAAATCCAAACATTAATAAAACATTTGAAACATGTCATGGATCATGTGATGGAACATTACAAATTAGTAATAATATTTTAAATGAAACTTATTATCATTATTCATCAATTTCAATTAGAGAGAATAGTAAAAGATTTTTAACACCATTCAAACCATCAATGTCATCCGGTATTAATTATTATGGAATTTCAACAACAAATTTATTATTTAATGAAATTGGTAAATCGAATCCATTTTGTATAATTTCAAAACCAATTTCATTTACATCTTTTGAACCGATAATTGTAAATTTAAATGGTGAATCATGTTTAGTATTTAATAATGATACCGATATGGTTTTATATACAAATGTAACAAACCCACAAACAAATATATCAACCATTGTAGTTTCATATAAGGGTAGTTCAAAGAATATTGGCTCCATTGAAGCTATGGTCAGAGTATTTGATGATGAAAATAGTGATATTGAATCATTGCCAACTAGTTTAACTGCAACTTATAAATTGGTTAATACTAATACACCAAGTTCAATAATTCCATCAACAAGTAATAGCATTGCTGATTATGATAATTTATCATTTGGTAATTATTTATTAACAGCATCAATCACTAATAAACAATGTAAAAGATCTTTAGTACAATCATTTAAATTGGATAATACAACCAATAATGCATTCTTAATTAAATTAGATACTACCAATTATTGTGAAGCTGTTAGAATAGTACCATTCAATATGAATCTATTATTTAACTATTATATCACAAATTCATCAGGTGGTTTAGTTTATCAATATTTAAATAAAACCGGTGTTGTAATTAGTGATTATTTGGATAGTGAAATGCAATACACTGTAAAAGCAGTTCAAATCAATAGTAATGGTGGTGATCAATATATAAGCTCATGTAATTTGATTGTCCAATCAAAAATTTGCCCTGTTAATAATGATTCTCAAATTAAATTAATCGTTGGTTTAGCATTAGGTTTATTGGTTGCTGCTTTCATCATAGTATATGCTATCTATAAATTAAGACAAAGACAAATTAAAAAGAATAATAATGAAAAATTAAAAGAAAATGAACATCCTCAAGAAGATGATGATCAAGAAGAAGAAATTGATGAAAATTATCGTCATCATAATATGATGGTTGAAATGTAAAATTAAATTTAAAAAAAAAAAAAAAAAAAGGAAAACAAAAAAAAAAAAAAACAAATTTTAAAAAAATATATTTATATATGTATATTTAAAAAAATAAAATAAATATTGTAATAATATTCTTAAATATTTATTTATTTATTTATTTATTTATTTATTTATTTATTTATTTATTCATTTATTTTATTTTTAATTTTACATTATTATTATTTTGTGTGAATTTATTTTATAAATTGGCTCCAACTATTTATAGATTATTTTGATCATTTTTATTTCTATTTAATTGAGAAATCTCAAGTTCTTTAATCTCTTTTTCTAATAATTTAATTTCTTCATCAATTTTAATTAATTTTTCAACATTTATTATATCCTGTGTATCATTTGAATTATTATTAATTAAATTATTATTTTTATTTTTACTATTATTATTATTATTATTATTATTATTACCATAACAATCAGATTGATGGTAAAAATTTATTATTCTTTCAATAATTTCACTTTTTTTTCCTTTAACATTTTTAATTCCTAATTCTCTAGCAATTTTTGCAACTTCTTTGTATAATTTATTATTTAAATTTTCTTTTGTATAAAAATTGATTTGTTTATTTAAATTTTCTTTAATATATAAATTGTTTTCTTTATCCATTTTCTATTTATTGTTGATTCAAATTAAAATAAATATTTTCAATTTTATTTTTATTGTATTTTTTTTTTGAAAAAAAAAAAAAAAAAAAAAAAAAAAAAAAAAAATTAATTTAAAGATTAAATTAAAATTCTATAATTGGTTCGAAAAAAAAAATAATATAAGGATAAAAATTAATTTCAAATAAAAAAAAAAAATAAAAATATATATATATATATATATATATATATATATATAGTAAGTGGATGGGTAATGGAATATTAAAATAAATTTATTATTCTAATTTGTTTGTACATAATTAATTTTACTAATGAAAAAAAAAAAAATTTTTATATATCATATTTAATTTTAAAAAAAAAAGGTTAAAATTATTGATTAATTGGTGATACATTTGAAACCAAAATTGAATTTATATTGATTAATTTTTTTTTGATATGATTTAATTTTTTAAATCTTTTCAAATGGTTGGTTCCCTATAAAAAAAAAAATAAAAAATAATAAAAAGTGTTAGCATGGTGATTTTTTTTTTTTTTTTTTTTTTTTTTTTTTTTCCTCTTTGGACTGTGGTGATATATGAATACTATAATACCCACGTCTTTTTTTAATTTTTTATTAATCTTTTTTTTCTGGTGGTTTCCATTATTATTATTACTATTTACATCACTATCATTTGTATCATCATCGCTATTTTTATCCGATTTACTATCATCATCATCATCACAATCATTATTATCTTTTTTAATATTATTAGTATTATTATTAATAGTATTATTATTATTATTATTATTATTATCCAAATAAAGTTGTTTATCTAAAATTGATAAATCTATTGAATTGAATTCTTTTTTTGGTAATAAAGGAGAAGATGGAGGTGGTGGTGGAGTTATTCTATGCTGAAGACGTTGATAATTAAAATTATGTTGTTGTTGTTGTTGTTTGGTAAATGAAGTTGCATTAACCAACAATATTAGATTTATACATTCAGAATCATGTTGTTCCAAAACACACGTATTTGATCTCATCCCTTTTCAATTATTGTACTTTTTTTTTTTTTTTTTAATTTAAATTTTTTTTTTTTTGATCGTATCTTTTTTTTTCTTTTTTTTGTTGTTGTTGTGCGACAAAAATATAAAAATATAAAAATATAAAAATAAAAAATATAAAATTAAAATTATAAAAAAAAAAAAAAATGGAATAAAAAAAGTGGAAAGAAAAAAAAAAAAAAAAAAAATTAAAAAAATATAAAATATAAAAAAAAAGTAAAAATGAAATTTAGATGGATGGGATGAATGGGAAATTTATAAACAATTGTTTAATAAAAAATATATAAATAAATTTAAAATGTAGATTCTTTAAAAAAAATAAAAAAAAAAGTAGAGGTCACTACACTAACTGTCAGTTAAAAAAAAAAAAAAAATAAAAAAATAAAGAGAAAAAAAAAAAAATAAAAAAAAAAAATAATTAAAAAAATAAAACAACAAGTGGGTTTATTATTTTCATTTTTTATTTAATTTTTATTAATTTTTATTTTTTATTAAAAATTTAATAACTTAATTTCAAAAAAAATATTTAAATAAATAAATTTTAAATATTTAATTAAAAAATTAATTAAAAATTAAAAATTAAAAAATTCTTTATTAAAAAAAAATTAATTTTTAAAATTTAAAATTAAAAAAAAAAATTAAAAATTAAAAAAAAAAAAAAAAAAGTGGATTAGAAAAAAAAAAAAAAAAAAATAATCAAAATGATAAAAGGAGGATTTATAATTATTTTTATTATTATTATTTTTTTTTTTTTTAAATTTTAAATTTTTTTTTTCAATTTATAAAATTTTGATCTTCAAGTATTAAAATCAAATCAAATCAAATCAAGAATCAATCTGAAAAATTTAATAAATAAATAAATAAATCCAATTATACATATCGAAAAAAAACCTTTAATATTATAAAAAAATATTATGATAATGAGATTAAAAAAAAAAAAAAAAAAAAAAAAAAAAATAAAAAAATAAAAATATGAAAAATAATTTATATAATAATAATAATAATTAAAAAGAAAATGAATACTATAATTATTTTAATAATTTTTATTTGTAGATAGATATCAAAAATAACAACACCAACCGCCACAACCAATAAAAAAATAAAAATAAAATTTTTAGAAAAAAAAAAAAACAACAATGATTTCCTTTATTTATTTATTTATTTATTTCCACTACTTTTTTTCCAAATACGATTATTTAATTTTTACCTTTTTTATAAATTAAATGTTGTAAAATACCATGATAACATTTATTACTCTATTAACATAAAAAGAAACTTCTAATTTAAGTATGTTTCAATTGTTGTTTATATGATTTTCTCCTAAATACGATTAGTGTTAGTGTTTCTTTTATCTGTGTGTGGGTGTGTGTGAGAGATAGGGAGAGAGTGTGTGTGTGTGTGTGTAATTTTTTGAATTATATATTTATTTAATTAAATTTTTTTTTTTTTTTTTTTTTTTTTTTTTTCCGCATGCATTTTTCACATCCCAAAGGTTTTTTTTTTTTTTTTTTTTTTTTTTTATTTTAAAATGGAAAATATTAATTATAAATATAAATAAATATATTTATAACTCAATGTATTTATTTGTTGTTTGTTAAAAATAGAAACAGTATATAGAAGTAGTAGTGGGGAGTGAGTAAGTGTGGGTGGTTGGTAGTAGATTTTCTATATTGAGAGAATTTGTGTGAAAACGTGTGGGCTTAATTAATTTGGAAATAATTTATTTTAACGGTAATCATATATTATGATATATGTATACTTGTGAGTGAAAGATAGTGTGTGAGTGTGGGAGTGTGGGAGTGCCCACTCACTATTTCTATTCATATTTTATATATTTTTTCAATAATGTCCTATTATATCATATTCATTGATTATGGTTGATGTTGTTATTTTGTTGTTTTTTTTTTTTTTATTTAAAAAAAATATAATTTTTATTTTTTTTTATTTTTATGGATATATATGATAATAATTTGTATTTACATGGTGGTGGTGTTGGTGGTGTTTTAAAATTTTTTATACTTATATATATAAAATTTATATTTTTGAAAAATTGTATAATAGCAACAAAAACAAAACAAAATAAAAAAAAAAAATAAATAAAAAAATAAAAAAAAAAAGCATACAATATTAACAACCACCAAATCTTGATGGTATTGGAAAAATTAAAAATTTTATGTTTATTTTATTAAACAATTAATTTTGTCTCTGCATATATGCATGTGTGTGAGAGAGTGTGTGTGTTTTAGTGTGTTTAATATATCTTTTACCCACACATCCATTTTTATTGATATGATTCTATATTTGGACAATTTAATTTTTTTTTGTTATTATTTATGTTGTATGTAAAATAATTAAATTTAATTATATGTACAACAATACCTATATAGCACATTTATATTAAATTTAAAATTTTATTTATCTATTTTTTTTTTTTAATTATTTAATTATTTTTTTTATTTTTTATTTTTGTTTTTTTTTTTTATTTTTTTCTAATCAATTATTTAAATAAAAAAAAATAAATTTCATTTTTTTAGTAACCAAAATAAAAAAAAATAAATAAATAAATAAATTTTAAATTAAAAAAAATTATTATTATTTTAAAAATAAAAAAAAAAAAATAGGAATTATAATAATAATTTTAAATTTTAAAAATAATAATATTAATAATAATAATCATAATAAATTAAAATAAAAAATGAAAAATAATACTAAAATAATAGAAACTAAATGCAGTATGGAGCAAATAAATGTATCTCCAAAATACTATGATATAATTTCCTTTGGATATTTTCCAAATTATTTTAATATTAATAATTCAACAAATTCTATTGAAAATCAATCAAATAATATTAAAGAATATAAAATTTCCATTTTGGAAGATTTCCAAGAAAATGATAATCAAACTAATAAATTATGTACAACTATAACAAATAATATTAAAATCATAAAAAAAATCAGTAAATCAAAAAAATTAAATTCAAAATCACATATTTTTAAAAAAAGAAATTTTAAATCAAATTGTACTTCATCAAATCAAAATTCAAATAATGTAATTGCAACTTTAATTTTACCAAAAATTGATGATAATAATAATAATAATAATAATGATCAAATTGAAAATAATTCAATTAATTGTATAAATAATAATAATATTAATAATAATATAAATGAAAATAATAAATTTACATGGGTTTACTATCATTATGATTGTAATGGTAAAAGAAAATCAATATACGATGATAATGAAATGTCAGAATTGTCAACTACCCCATTTCCAAAAAATCATATTTGTTCAAAATGTTCATCTAGCCAACGTTCTGTATTTAAATTAAATAAATTTGGTAAATTAGATTGCTCATTTTGCTTAAATAATAATAATAATACTACTACTACTACTACTACTACTCCACAACCAAATTCCGATTTTAATTAAAAAAAAAAAAAAAAAAAAATATATAAAAAAAAAAAAACATGGAAATAAATTAAAAAAAAAAGATGGAAAAAAAAATAAAAAAATATAAAAAAAGATGGAAATAATAAATAATAAAAAAAAAAAAATCTTAAAGATTGATTTAATAAATTAAAAAAAAAAATAAAAAAAAAAAAAAATTTTTTTTTTTTAAAATAATTATAATTTTCTGTTTTAGTTTCATCTGTTGTGATTCAAACAAAATGTTGCCATTAATTTTTTAGTTTTTTTTTTTCTTTTAATTTTTTTTTTAATTTTTTTTTAATTTTTTTTTTAATTTTTTTCAAAATAAAAAAATCTTTTTTTTTTTTTTTTTTTTTTTTTTTTTTTTAATTTAAAATTTATTTATTTATTTATTTATTTATTTAATTTATTTATTTATTTATTTATTTATTTATTTATTTATTTATTTATTTATTTATTTTTAAAAATAATTAAAAACATTAGACGCAACAAATAAAACTAAAAAAAGAAATAAAAGAAAGAAAAATATATATTTAGAAAATGATAAAAACTTCAATTAAATTATTAAATAGGAATAGTAATAATTATAGAAATTACTTTTTAAAAATTAAAAATAAAAATGTTTTAGTAAAATCAAATAATAATAATAATAAAAATAATAATAATATATTTAAAAGAAATTATAATACACAAACATCATTAAATACTGATACTCAAAGACAACAACAACAACAAAAACAACAACAACAACAACAAAATAATATAGAATCTTCAATTGATCCAATTTTAAATGATAATTCTAATGAAGATGATTTAGAGATTAAAGATCCTTTAATTATTTTCAATACAGTTTGGAATAAATTGGAACAAAAGTATGGTGCTAATAATATGAGATTTCCACAAGAGATCATATTGGTAGCAGGTGCACCAGGTTCTGGTAAAGGTACCAATACCCCTTTCATGAGCAGTGTCAGAGGTATCACTGCAGATCCAATTGTAATGAGTTCTTTATTAAATAATGAAGAAGCAAAGAAGATTAAATCATCAGGTGGTATGGTTAGCGATAGTAATGTATTGGAATTATTTTTAGAGGAATTAAGAAAACCATGCTATAGATCGGGTGTTGTTGTGGATGGGTTTCCAAGAACCAATATTCAAGTGGAACTTACTAATGCACTCTATCAAAAGATGAAGCAAATGAGAAAGGTATACTACAACACACCATTGGCACCCTTCTTCCCTCGACCAATATTTAGGGTAACGGTGCTATTCGTTGGCGAGAAGGAATCTGTAGATAGGCAATTAAGAAGGGGTGACATAACTCGTGATACTAATGTGAAGCTAAAAGAGCAAGGTTTGCCTCTCTTGGAAGAACGTGACACGGATCTTTCTGAAGAGGCGGCAAGAAAGAGATACAAGATTTTCAGAGATCACTATTCAACCTTACAAACTTTGAAAAAACATTTCCCATTCTCAATTATCGATGCCTCAAAGTCTTTGGATAAAGTTCAACAAAGTATAATCAAGGAGTTTAAATATCAATCCTCTTTGGAACTCTCTCAAGAAACCTTTGATTTAGTTCAACGTATACCATTGGTCACTGATATCATTCAACATGCACGTGTTGATTTAATCACTCGTTTAGATGAATATCAAAATAGACATAACATCCTTTTCACTTCAGTGGTTCATGTAATTGAAAAAGAATTTTTACCAACAATTCGTCGTCAAGCTATCGCTGGTAGTACGATGCTTAGAATAACAAATAGTATTTTCTCATCATCATTGGCAGTCGATATGGCTTTGGATCTCTTATCAGAGAGAGGTTTCAGAGTTACCTTTGATATTAAAACAACTTATATACCACGACGTATTGATCCAATAACTCATGAAATTACAAATTTAACAAAACAAGAATACCAATTTAAATTAGATTTTGAAAAACCTGCAATTCGTGATTTAAGTCAAGCTGTTAAAATTAATTTAAATTAATAAAAAAATAAATAAATAATAATAATAAAATTAATTATTTATTTCATTTTTATTCAAATTTTCTTTTTTATTTATTTCTTTTTTTTTTTTTTAATAAATTATTTATCTATTTATTTTATTTTTTTTTTTGTTTTTTTTTTTATTATTTATTTATTTATTTTTATTTATTTTTATTTGTAAAAACCACCAGTAACAAAAAAAAAAAAAGTTGACCGGAAAATAAAATTTTCGCTCCACTATAACCTTTTACAAAAAAAAAAATAAAAATAAAAAATAAAAACTTTTTAACCAGAATTCCGGAAAACAAAAATAAAAATATTGTTTTGAGAAAATTCGTGTAATGAAAGTAAAAAATTTTGGTGGCTTTTTTTAAAATATCAAAGGAGAAATGTGGAAAAAAAAAAAATGAAAATAAAAAACGTTATTTTAATGAGGTCTAAAAACCAAAATTATAAAATAAAAAAAAAAAAAATAAAAAAATAAAAAAATAAAAAAATGATAAATGATTAGTTGTAGAATTAATTAATTAATTTATTTAGTTGAATTTTTTATTTTTTTATTTTTTTATTTTTTTTTTTTGTTAATGTTACCCCAATCTAATTCTTTTTGACAAAAAAAAAAAAAGAAAAAAAAAAAAAAAATCATATAACCTTTGAATTGAAAAGCCAAAGATTTTAACTTTCAGAAAAAAAAAAAATTAAAAAAAAAATAAAAAAAAAATTGATTTTTTAAAATAACGCCATCATTTAAAAATGCTGATGCATATTCCTAAATTTCCTTTTTTGTTGGAATTATTTTTATTTATAAACTTTTTTTTTTAAAAAAAAATGATCATATTAATTTATGGTGCAACACACCTTTGTATAAAAAAAAAAAAAAAAAAAAACCTTATGACATTCTTTTTGTGTCAGAGAGGAAAAAAAAAAATTTAAAAAATTTATAAATAAAAAAAGATTTTTTCTTTTGTTTTTTTTTATTTTTATTTTTATTTTAAAAAACATATAACCTTGAAAGTTATAAATAAATTTTTTTTTTTTTTTTTTTCTTAACTTAATCTATTATTACTTTTTTTTTTATTTTTTTGGTAAATATCAAAATTTTGCAGTAAAAAAAAAAAAAAAAAAATTAAAAAAAAAAAAAACAAAAATAAAAAAATAAAAAAAAAAATAAAAAAAAATAAAAAAAAATAAAAATAAAAATAAAAAAAAAAGATCTGTTTTGAAGGAAAAGGACAATTAATCCTCTCTTTTAGTCCATTCTATCAATTAAAGAATATAGTATATAATACACATATATATGTTTTTTCTCATATTTTCAAAATAAATAATAAAAATAGAAGCAAAAATAAAGACCACAGATTTAAAAACAAACAATTTATTTTATTTTTATTTTTTTTTTTTAATAATTTTTTGATAATACAATTGTAATATATAAATTTTTTCATTTTTTTTTTTTTTTTTTTAATCTTAATGTATTATTTAAATTATTTTTAAATTATATATAACATCAAAAAAAAAAAAACAATAAAAAATAAATAAATAAGACATAAAAAAAATAATAAAATTATAATAATAATAAGAATAATAAAATAATATTATAACATTCACACACACAAATTACCAATAATTTTTTTCTTTTTAATATCTGTAATATTAATATTAACTTTTTTTTTTTTTTATTAATTTATTTATTTATTTTAAAAATTTTTAATTTATAATTTTTGGTTATTAGTAATTTCAAATTTATTTACTGACGTTGGCAAAACAAATCCAAAAAAAAAAAAAAAATAAAAAATTTATTTAAGAAATGGAATTAGAGGAAGTTGGTGTTGAAGCCAATCAACCAAATAATGACCAAGGCAGCAAAAAACAGAATAAAAATAAAGATAAAAAAGTGAAAAAAGAGAAAAAGATTGGATATGGAGGAAAGAAATCAGCAGAAGAAAACAGTAATTTTATATCATGGTTAACATTTTCATGGGCCGATAGATTTGTAGTTCATTGTTTTAGACATGTTTTACAATTATCTCATATTTGGGATTTAGCATCATATGATAAATCTGCATATTTAGCAGAAAAAATAGCAATATCATGGGATGTTGAAATTAAAAAACCAAAGTAAGTGTTTTATATTATTTTTATCATCATCGTCATTACCAAAAAAAAAAAAAAAAAAAAAACATTTTATTAATATACATTTTCTTAAATCTCTCTTTAAATTATAGGCCATCATATATTAGAGCAGCTTTTAGAGCATTTGGTTTATATTTTGTGTTAAGTTGGTTTTTCTATGCAATTTATGCAGCATCACAATTTGTTGGTCCAGAAAGTATGTTTTTTTTTTTTTTTTTTTTTTTTTTTTTTCCTTTTCTTAAATCTAAAATACTCAACCTATATACTAACAATAATTTTTATTTTAATAGTTTTAAAACGTATGGTTACATTTGTTTTAAAATCTAGAAGTGGTATTTCAACTGAAGATCCAAATATGGGTTATTATTATGCATTAATTATGTTTGGGTCAGCTATGATTGGTTCTGTATGTTTATATCAATCAAATATGATTTCAGCAAGAACTGGTGATCGTGTAAGTATTTTCTATTTTATTTTATAATTATTATTAATTATTAATTATTAATTATTAATTATTAATTATTATTATTATTATTATTATTATTATTATTATTATTATTATTATTTTTAGTTAAGATCAGTAATTGTTTTAGATGTTTATAGAAAAGCAATTAAATTATCAAATTCAGCAAGAGCAAATACATCACCAGGTGAAATTGTAAATTTAATGAGTAATGATGCACAAAGAATGGTAGAAGTTTTCCAATTGGTAAATAATGGTGTATTTGCATTACCACAAATTATAGTTTGTTTAGCATTGTTATATCGTGCAATTGGATGGCCAACATTTGTTGGATTGGGTTTGATGTTGGCAGCAGTACCATTCAATGGTATTGCAGCAAAGAAATTAACAGAGATTAGAAGACATTTGGTTGGTTTCACAGATAAACGTGTTAAAACTACCAATGAAATTTTACAAGCAATTAAAATCATTAAACTCTATGCATGGGAGGATTCATTTGCAAAGAAAGTTATTGAACGTCGTGAGGCAGAGATTAAATTATTATTCTCCTTCTCTCGTTATAGAGCAATGTTGATTGTAATTGTAGCAGCATTACCAACCGCTGTATCAGTATTGGTTTTCTCATCATATTATGGTTATTACAAGAAATTGGATGCAGGTGAAATTTTTGCAGCACTTTCCTATTTGAATATCCTTCGTTTACCATTGGGTTTCCTTCCAATTATCGTTGCATTGGGTATTCAAATGAAAATTGCAGCACAACGTGTCACTGATTTCCTTTTATTACCAGAGATGAAAGAAATTAGTAAAATCGAAGATCCATCCATTGAGAATGGTATATACATTAGAGATGCAACTTTAACATGGAATCAAGAAAAGAAAGAGGAATCATTCACATTGAAAAATATTAATTTCGAAGCAAAAGGTAAAACATTGACAATGATTGTCGGTTCAGTTGGTTCAGGTAAATCTTCACTCATTCAAGCAATGTTGGGTGAAATGGATGTTTTGGATGGTTCAGTGGCAATGAAAGGTAATGTTGCCTATGTTCCACAACAAGCATGGATCATCAATGCAACCTTGAAGGATAACATTCTATTCGGTTCACCATATGACGAAGCAAAATATAGAAAGGTATTGGAAGTTTGTGCACTTGAACGTGATATTGAATTGTTCCCACAAGGTGATTTGGTAGAGATTGGTGAACGTGGTGTCAATCTTTCAGGTGGTCAAAAACAACGTGTTTCCATTGCACGTGCAGTTTATTCAGATTCAGATGTTTACATTTTAGATGATCCATTATCGGCTGTGGATGCACATGTCGGTAAACATTTATTCCATAGATGTTTCAAAGGTATCTTAAAGAGTAAGACCGTTATTTTAGCAGCTAATCAATTGAATTATTTACCATTCGCTCATAATACCGTGGTTTTGAAAGCTGGTGAAATCTCTGAACGTGGTTCCTATCAACAATTGATTAATGCTCAAAAAGAATTCTCTGGATTACTTCAAGCCTATGGTGTCGATGAGTCTGCAGTTAATGAAGATGTTGAAGATGATAAAGAAATTGAAGAATCTGATAATATCGTTGTCGAAGAGAAGACTAAACCAACTGAGAAGCCAAAACTTCAAAATAAAGATGGTGTTTTGACCTCACAAGAAGAGAGAGAAGAAGGTGCAGTAGCAATGTGGGTATATTGGAAATATATTACAGTTGGTGGTGGTTTCTTATTCCTCATGGCATTTATATTCTTCCTTATGGATACTGGTACAAGAACATTTGTAGATTGGTGGTTATCACATTGGCAAAATGAGTCAACAAAGAATGCATTGGCTGTAGCACAAGGTTTAGAGCCATCCGGTTTAACAGACACTCAATATTTAGGTATTTACATTGGTGTTGGTATGACCTCTATTTTAATTTCAGCTGGTCGTAATTTCCTCTTCTTTGAATATACAGTTCGTGCATCAAGAGCATTGCATCATCAATTGTTCAATGCATTGTTGAGAGCACCAATGTCATTCTTTGATACAACACCATTGGGTAGAATTATCAATCGTTTCACTAGAGATTTAGATGGTGTTGATAATTTAATGGCAACTTCAATCTCACAATTTTTGGTATTCTTTACCACTGTCGTAGCAACTTTAATTATCATTTCCATCATTACACCATTCCTTTTGGTACCATTGGCACCAATTTGTATCATTTTCTATTTTCTTCAATTCTTTTATCGTTACACTTCAAGAGAATTACAAAGACTTGAAGCCATTAGTAGATCACCAATTTTCAGCCATTTCTCAGAGACATTGGGTGGTGTTGTTTCCATTAGAGCCTATAGAAAGAAGGAAGAGAATATTCTCACCAATCAATTCCGTTTGGATAATAATAACAAATGTTATCTTACACTTCAAGCAATGAATCAATGGTTAGGTTTACGTTTAGATCTCTTAGCAAATTTAGTCACCTTCTTTGCCTGTCTTTTCATCACAATCGATAGGGATACAATTTCCGCTGCAAATGTTGGTTTATCACTTTCCTATGCACTCTCATTGACTGGTAATCTTAATCGTGCTACCCTTCAAGCAGCAGATACTGAAACTAAAATGAACTCTGTCGAACGTATCACTCATTATATTAAAGGTCCAGTTGAAGCATTGCAAATCGTTGAAGATCATCGTCCAGCACCAGATTGGCCACCACATGGTGCTATCACTTTTGATAATTTGGTTATGCGTTATCGTGAAGGTTTAGACCCAGTATTGAAGGGTATTTCATGTGAAATTAAAGCTAAAGAGAAAATTGGTATCGTCGGTCGTACTGGTGCTGGTAAAAGTTCAATCGTATTGGCTTTGTTCCGTTTAATCGAAGCTTCAGAAGGTGCAATCTTAATCGATGGTGAAAATATCGCCAAGTTTGGTCTCAAAGATTTACGTCGTAATCTTGCTATCATCCCACAAGATCCAGTTTTATTCAGTGGTACTCTTCGTGAAAATATTGATCCTTTCAATGAAAAAACAGATGATCAATTATGGTCCGTATTAAAAGATATTCAATTACATGATGTAGCTAAATCACTCGAGGGTGGTCTCGATTCAAAAGTCACTGAAAATGGTGATAATTGGTCCGTTGGTCAACGTCAACTTTTATGTCTTGCCAGAGCTTTACTTCGTGATCCAAAGATTTTAGTACTCGACGAAGCTACCGCTTCGGTCGATGGTCATTCCGATTCTTTAATTCAAGCTACAATTCGTGAGAAATTCAGTAATTGTACAATTTTAACAATCGCTCATAGATTAAATACTATCATGGATAGTGATAGAATCATAGTTTTAGATGCTGGTAAAATCAGTGAATTCGATGAACCTTGGACTCTTTTACAAAATCCTGCTGGTTTATTAAATTGGTTGGTTGAAGAAACTGGTCCACAAAATGCTGCCTACCTTCGTAGATTGGCTCAAGCAAAGAAAGATGGTGTCAATATTGATCAAATCACTCCACCAATCTCTCCAACTCCTGAACAAAAACCTTTTAAAAATGCTGATATAGATAATATTAATTCACCACCACAACAATCTTTAAAAGCTGAAGATAATCCTAATCCAAAAGCTTTAGATAATAGTGGTGATAATAACAATAATAATAATAATAATAATAATAATAATAATAATAATAATAATAATAATAATAATAATAATAATAATAATAATAATAATGATAATGATAATGATAATGATAATGATAATAGTGAAGCTGGCGATAATTAATATAAATAATATATATTTTTTTTAAAAAAAAAAAAATTAAAGTTTAAAAATAAATGGTACTCTCCCATCTTAATAGGATGGTGGAATGTAAATTATTTAGATAAAAATTGGAAGTTGTTAATTGTTAAACAACTATTTTTTTATTTATTATTATTATTATTATTTTCTGTGGATCTTTTTTTTTTTTTTTTATTTATCCATTTTAATTTTTCTAATTAAATGCCTTAATAAAAACCACAAAAAAAAATAAAATTACTATAAAAAAAATAATCAAAAATAAATCGATTTCTCTTTGAGGCACTGGATCTTATTGGTTGGATGGGGTTATTATTTCAAATTTAAATTGTTTGGTTTTTTCCATTTACAACTTTTTTTTTTTTTTAAAACTCATTAATTTAAATAAATAATTAAAAATATATTTTAATATTAATGATAAATTAAAAGTTAATAAATTTTTATTGAAAAGAAAAAAATTGAATTTAAAAAAATAAATTTAAATTATTAATGATAAAATTAAGGATAAAGTAACAAATAATGATAAAACCAATTTTGAAGATGATGAATTTGAAGAACTAGAGTCTAAAGATGATTCACCACCAAGTACTGGATCATGAGTTAAATTATTTGGACGAATTGCATCAAATGAATGAATTAAAAACTTTGATTGGAAGAAACCATTTCCAAAACATTGTTTAATCATTAATGCACCGAAATCATTGAATTTTGAATATTCAGTTGTGTTTGAAATTACTTTAACATCAGTTGAGTCACCTTTATCATTTGTAACTGAAGCTTGAGTTACCCATGAAAAACCAGCATTAATTTCTTCATTTTTTATTTCAATATTTGAATCTTTTTTATTATGTTCATCTCTATCAATATCAAGTTCAATGTTTTTACTTTTAGTTGCAAAAAATGAAGTTATTGCTAATCTTGATTGATTATTATTTGAAGGACCAGTGGAAGCACAATTTAAATTTTTAATATTTTTGGAATCAAATTGACATCCATTACTTTTTACATTAATTGATTCATTGTAATAACCAATGATTGAAACATCAACTTTTGATTGTTCAGCTGATAATTTAACATCACCAACATTGATTGGTGCTCCACTAATGTAAAATACCATTTGGAAAATATTATTATCAGAAGTAACTTCAATTTGATAGACAGTAAAATTTTTACCATTATTTCCTTCCATTTCTTTTTGATCTCTAGTTAATGAATATTTTTGTTTTGATAAATTTATGTAACCCAAAATTTCATCACCACCATATTGAAAACCTTCAATACTATTATTTTCAGCATATTCAATAATAAAAGTTGGCATATATCCTATTGAAATTTTTGAAAATTCAATATCATGATGGTCATCAGACGATTCTTCATCCGAACTAGCACTACTATTTGTTGGATTATTGGTATTATTACCATTGAGTTCTAATGAAAAGAAATTGAAAAAGTAGTTTGGGAATTGTGTAGCTTTTCTATTACATGTTTGGAAATTAAAAATACTGGTGTCAACTTTAAGGTCTTTAACAATACTTTTATCAACTGAAACTCCATTGGCTGAGAATGAAGGACATCCTGATTTATCATTGGTTCTTATTTTATAGGAACGGAAAACATCATCTTCTTCAGTAGCTGATTTAATTTTATCTATTAAAAATTAAAAATATTTTTTTTTTTATAATGTTAATAATTAAATTAAAAAAAAAACAATTGTTTAATAAAAAAAATAAATACCCCAATGTTTTCCATACACAGAATAAGTGGTGAATAAAAGAAGAATTAAACAAATTAAAATTTTCATTTTTTTTTTTTTTTTTTGTTTGTTGTAACTTTTTTAATTTTTTATAAAATAAAATATAAATATAAATGAATAGGTAAATAAAATTGATTGTTCTGAAATAATTAAATTTTTTTTTTAAAGTTTAATTTATACTTTTTTTTTTTTATTATTTAATATAAAAATAATTTATTTTTTTATTTTAAAAATCATATTGTGATAATCAAATAAAAACCAATTTCTTGAATATATATAATTAAGTTATTATCTGAAAATATGATTTAGACATTATTATTGGAAATACTTATTTTTTTAATTTACCAAAAAAAAAAAAAAAAAAAAAGATATCGACATACTGGGATGATCGGAAAAAAAAAAAAATAAAAAAAATTTTTTTGGGTTACTGCGAAGAGTTTTATTTTATGGTAATCAAAAATTAAAAAAAAACCATTAACTTCAGTCTTAAATTAACACCCACACTTAACCTCTAAAAAATTAAAATAATGATATTTTTAAAAATAATTTAAAACTAATTAACAATTTGAAATAAAAAATTTATTTATAAAAAAAAGTTTATTATAATATTTATTTCAACAAAAAAAAAAAAAAAAAAAAAATCATTCAAATAATTATTTTTTTTTTTTTTTTTTTTTCTAATATTTTAAAATAACAAGGGAAATGTGATATTTTATTTTATTATTTTTAAATTTATTTTATTATTTAAATGAATAATTTTTTTTTATATTATTATTTTCTACTCATTTAAAATCACAAGTGTAATATGATATTTTAAAATAGTTTATTTTTTTAATTTAATATATATTTTTTTATTTTTTAATTTTTTTTTTCATTGGTTTTTTAATTTTTTTTACTAACTTGAAAAAAGAGTTTATACAAAAAAAAAAAAACTAATAAAAAAAAAAAAAGCAAAAAAGGCTATATTTTTAAAATATCTTGGTAGGATTGATATTGTTTTATTTTTTTTTATTTTTTTTAATTTTTTTTTTTTTTAATTTTTTTTTTATTTTTTTTTTTTTTTGAGTTTTGCTGCTTTTTTTTTTTTTTAAATTTATATATTTTTTTTTTTTTTTCAGTAAATTTTAAAAATTTTAATTTACTGAAAAAAAAAAAAATAAAAAGGTTAATTTAATATTTGATATTGAACAAAAAAAAAAAAAAAAAACAAAAATAAATAAATAAATAAAATAAAGTAATATGTCATCGTTTATTGGGTGGAAGAAAAACTCCAATTCAGGAGGAACACCAGGAGCATCACCAACTTCATCATCACCATTAAACTCGACAATAAGTAATGCAAATTCAGTTAGTGGATTAGGACCATTAGGATCTATTAGTAATACGTCAAGTTCGTCATTATCATCATCATTTCAACCAATTCAAATTGTAAACTCTAATAATAATTCACCACCATTATCATCATCATCATCATCCACATCCACATATTCAACACCAAACTCTTCAAATGACACAATTGGTAAATCATCATCATCATCTGTGGCTTCAGCAGCAGCAGCAGGAGCGTCATCCACATCCACATATTCATCATCGTCATCTTTAATCGATACATCACAATTTAATAATAACTATGTTGGTAATATTTTTGGTGGACAACCAATTAACCCAAATACTGAATTTGGTTCCTCAATTTTAAATAAATTTTCAAAATATCTTTTAAATAAAGGTTTTAATACTGAAGGTATATTTAAACCACATCCTGAATTAGATAATGAAATTCAAAATGTAAAAAAGAATTTAATTAAAGGTATTAGTTTAATTATTATTATGATTATAATAATATAAATATTAATTATTAATTATTAATTATTATTTTTTTTTTTTTTTTTATTTTTTATTTTATAACAAAGATTTAAGTATAGGAGATATGGAACAAGCAAGTTTATCAACATTAACACAAAATCCATTAGTTATTGGGGAAATAATGAAACAATATTTAGCATTATTACCTGAACCTTTATTTTCATATCAATTATATGATAGTTTTTTATTAACTCATTGTATGTATATTTAATTTTAACATATATATATATAAAATATATAATATATAATATATTAATATTGTTCTTTTTATTATTTTATTATTATTATTATTTATTTTTTTTTTTTTTTTTTTTAGCAATTTTATCACCAACAGACAGAATTTGGGCATATAGATTTTTATTATTATATTTACCAGTTGGATTTAGAGGTGCAATTAAGAGTGTTTTAGGATTATTAAGCAGAGTTCATCAATGTAGCGAATCAAGTAAAATGAATTCAGAGAGTTTAGCAAAGATATTTTCACCAGTTTTTCTTAGACCAGCTGAGGATATGTATTACATGAAATCCGATCAATCTACATTGGAAGAGATTGTTAAACTTTGGATTGAAGAATTTGATATGATTTCAAAACCACCAACAAATCCAAATCCAAATTCAAAAGTAACAATATTAGGTACCAATAATACATTATCACAACTTCAACAACAATCAAATCAACATTCATCATTACCAAATATATCTTCATTATCTTCAAATCTAATTCAACAACAACTACAACAACAACAACAGCAACAACAACAAAGCCATCCAACAATTGGTATGAGTAAAATTACAAGTTCATTATCATCAAGTAGTTTACAAGTAAATTTACAAACATCACCAAAATCACCACAATCACCAAAACTATTATTACCAACCATTCCAAAAGATGATCAACAACAAATGACAATTGTTAAGCAAAAACCAATACTTTCAAAACCAACACCAACTACAACACCAACATTAACACCACAAACAACAAATCCACCACCAGTACCAGCTTCAACTTTAGATAATAATAATAGTAATAACAATAATAATAATAATAATAATAATAGTAACAACAACAATAATAATAATAATAATAATAATAATAATAATAATAATAATAATAATATAACACCAAATGGTAGCCCATTAATAAATAAAAGATTATCAATTGGAGGATTTGCATTATCACCACCAGGTGCATCAACATCATTTTCATCACTTTCAGAACAAGAGGTTGAAGATAAAGTTAGAAAAATCAAAGTATCAATTGATACTATGGTTAGTGAACAAGCATTACTTTTAATTAAAAATTTATTAAAGAGTATTGAAAAAGAATTCAATTATAATCATATCATTAAATTTTCATCAATCATTAGGGATGCTAAAAAACATATGAATGAATCATCAGAGAAACAATTATCACTTACCAAAGCTAATATTAGAGAGTTTATTCAAGAATATCCAAAACCAATGTCTTACAATCTATTGGTATCTTCAATACCAAAATTGGATACAACCAACTTTACAGAACAAGAAAAGAAAGCAAATGATATAAAGAGAGCTTCTCAAGTCGCTGCTGATGAAATTAGTGATTATATCTATTATTTTAAATTAAAGATTTCAACATTCCAATTAAAGGAACAAGTGATTTCAACTGCTCAAATCTTTAGTAAATTAAAATCAATTTTAGAATCACCTCCACCATCTTTACCAACTGGTAGTTCTTGGAGTGATTTTGAAAATAATAGTAGCAATAATAATATTAATATAAATAATAATATAAATAATAGTAGTAGTAATAATAATAATAATAATAGTTCACCAAATTCTTCACCATTAATGGGTAGATTAAAAACTAGTAATGGTCTTAATAGTAGTAGTAATAGTAATGTAACACCACCAACCGAAAATCAAATATCCGCAGATAAAGCAACCATTAGAATCATTGAAGTTTGTTCTCAAGAAATTAAAAGTAGATTTGGTTCAATGAGATCCAATCTAGAGAGAGTCGATATAAATGGTGCTTTTGAAATTGGTAAACATAGTAGAAATGTTAAAGCTGTCCTAAATGATATCTATGTACAATGTAAATTAATTCCTCCACCCGATATTAAAGCATTACCCCCTGGTGAAGATCAATTAACTACCCTTAGAAAAGCATTGCCCCCTCTTTTCGATAGATTTGTCACTCAAATCGATGAATTAACTCAACACGTTTTTAATAATAAAGCATCACCTGAAGAAATTACAATCATTGTCGATAAGTTATTATTTATAAATAGATCTTTAAGTATGTAATTGTAATTTAAGTTTTTTTTTTTTTTTTTTTCTTTTTTGTTTAAAAAATTTAAAATAAAAAAAATAATAAAAATAGAAATAGTAATAACAAAAACAAATACAATATGTAATAAAAATTTATAAAAAATTAAAAAAAAAAAAAAACATTATTTATTTATTTATTTATTTATTTTTTTATTTTTTTATTTTTTTATTTATTTTTTTATTTATTTAATTAATCAATCATTTAAATTTTTTAATTATTTATTTATTTATTTATTTATTTATTTATTTATTTATTTATTTATTTATTTATTTATTTATTTATTTATTTATTTATTTATCTTTTGAATAATGGATGAAAACTCACGTAATCTTCTCATGTAATGTTAATGGTTGTGCAGTTTAATAACTATCAATTGGGAATGGATGTAATTTGGAAACTTTATCTTAACTTTTTTTCAATTATTTTGTGTCCAAATTTGGAAAAAAAAAAGTTTCAATTTTTTTTATTTTTTTTTTTTATTTCATAGCAATATATTGTTGAGTAATAGAATTTTAAATACCCTATTTAATTCCCCTTTTTCTTATTTTTAAATAATATTAAATTTATTCTCGCAAAATAAAATAAATCCAACATAGACTCGAATTAATATTTTCAATAATAATCAAATCTAAAGAAACTAAATTAAAAAAAAAGGTAGATTAACAAATTTTTATTAAATTCTTAAATCCAGACTTTTTTTTTTTTTTTTTTTTTTTTCACTCTCTATTTATAAATTAATAACAAACCACCTCTTTTGTCTGTTGAGATATCTTTAAAACTGAAAGAATTTCCAGATAAATAATCTTTGATTTTATTTGGTAAACGTGCAGAAGGAGTTAAAGAATGATGACCAGTACCAACGATAACGGTTAAAGGTAAACGATCCAAGTGATCTTCTAAAATCTCTAAAGCCTCAGAGACATGAAGACCATGAAAATCCAAAACGTTATTATTGACTGGATCATAATCTTTATTTCTAGTGTTGAAAATGATATCTCTTGCTTTTCTATTGTATTCCTTCATTAGTGCATCATGTTGTTGAGCCTCCAATGCATATTCTCTAGAGGTAACTGCTGAACCAAATGCTCTAGCGGCTTGATTAAATAATCTATTTCTTTCTCTTGCATGTAAAATTGCGCTCTCTCTATGCTGTTTATATAATAATGACACTTCAACACCAGTTTCAACCCATTCTTTTTTATAAGAACCAATACCAAAAGATGGACAATTTTTAGATGAACTTGATGATGATGACTGATCATTTGTTGGTTGTATAGCAGCTGGTTTTTTAGGTTCACCATATTTTTTAACTAAACAATTATAACAATCTTCATATATTTGATTATTATAAATAAATTCTCTATTTACATCATTCTCTAAAACATGAGAAAATAGTGTTTTCAAATTTTCAAGTTGTACAAAAGAAGAAACACCAATTTGATAGGTTGTTCTTTTAATTTTTGGTTTTTGTTTTAATGTTGGTAAAGATGATAAACTTGGGAAATCTTCATTACCATCATCATCACCACCACCACTACCACCACTATTGTTTTTTTTAATATTTAATTCTTCAACTACAACTATAGAGTGTGTATTTTGTGTTGGTTTTGATGTTGTTGAAGTAGTAGTATTTGTTGCTGTTGTTGTTTTTGTTGTTGTTGTTGTCGTCGTTGTTGTTGTTGATGTTGCTGCTATTGCTGTTGTTGTTGTATAATTATTTTTTGTTGTGGAATTTTGTTGTGATTGCTGCGGGGGTTGTTTATTTTTTTTTCTTTTTCCCGGTTGTTTTTTAAGTTGAACTGGAGGTGGTTTACTTATTGATCCAAGCTCTGGAAAATCTTCTTTCTCTTTACTATTATTAAAAGTATTATTATCGTTATTATTATTATTGGTTATATTATTCTTATTTTTATTATTATTATTATTATTATTATTTTTGTTACTACCATTTTTATGTTGACCATTAATTGAATTATTATTATTATTATTATTATTATTATTATTATTATTATTATTATTATTATTATTATTATTGTTATTATTATTATTATTTTTAGAATTTAATTCATCTAATAAATTTAAAGTATCATCAAATTGATGAGAATAATTACAAGTTGGATTAAAACAATTACTAGTTAACCAATGTTTACAAATGATTGTACCTTTTGAATGACGATAAGGGCAATTCTTAACTTGACAACCATATAAAGTATATTTACAAACGTTTGGATGTGGTAATGTATTTACATGTTGATATTTACAATCTTTAACTAAACAAATCCCTTGAAGATCATATACACATATACTATTTTTTGATTCATTATTGTTATTATTATTATTATTATTATCATCTTCATCCTCTTCATCAAAGTAATCGTCATTATATTCACTCTCTAATTTCTCCATAATATAAAATGGATTTAATAAATCATAATGAAACTTTTGAAGTAGTAAATGAATAGTCTCCTCTTTTACATTTGGAAACATCTCTTTTATTATATTAAGTGGTTGTTGTTGTTGTTGTTCATTTGTTGTTTGAACCATCTTTTATTTTATTTCAACAAAAAAAAAAAAAAAATGATGAAAATATTATAAAAATGGATAATTTACTATTATCTCTTTATTTGTTTTATTTGTGTTTATATACATAAAGAATGAAAAAAATTATTGAAAGCCAATGAGTGAAAATTTAAAAATAAATTGAAAAAAAAAAAAAAAAAAATTTAAAAAAAAAAAAAAAAAAATTAAATAATTAATTAAATCACAAATTAAAAAATTGGTTTTTATTACCAGTATAATAAATAAGCCAACCAACAAAAACACCAACGGCGTGAACATAATCAATTGATGATAAAAAAAAAAAAATAGATGGTAAATTAAAAAAAATAGATGGCAAATTGGAAAAAAAAAAAATATAAAATTAA